>NC_091296.1:3702824-3915324 GCF_038502225.1 Cherax quadricarinatus | reverse complement strand
GAGGTAGATGGGAAAAGAGGAAGGTGGCAACAACAAGTAAGAGGAGGTGAAAGTGTATAAACTAAGGGAGGAGGAAGTTGAGGCGAATATAGCGACTATTGGCAGAAAGGTGGGCTAGTGCAAAGATGAGTAGTGGGGGGTTGAAGAGGGTTGGAATAGTTTTAAAAATGCAGTATTAGAATGTGGGGTAGAAGTTTGTGGTTATAGGAGGGTGGGGGCAGGAGGAAAGAGGAGTGATTGGTGGAATGATGAAGTAAAGGGTGTGATAAAAGAGAAAAGGTACTACGAGAGGTTTTTACAAAGCAGAAGTGTTATAAGAAGAGCAGAGTATATGGAAGTAAAAGAAAAGGTGAAGAGAGTGGTGAAGATGAAAGGAGAGCAGATGAAAGAGTGGGAGAGGCACTGTCAAGAAATTTTAATGAAAATAAGAAAAAATTTTGGAGTGAGTTAAACAAGTTAAGAAAGCCTAGGGAAAGTATGGATTTGTCCGTTAAAAACAGAGTAGGGGAGTTAGTAGATGGGGAGAGGGAGGTATTAGGTAGATGGCGAGAATATTTTGAGGAACTTTTAAATGTTGAGGAGGAAAGGGAGGTGGTAATTTCATGCACTAGCCAGGGAGGTATACCATCTTTTAGGAGTGAAGAAGAGCAGGATGTAAGTGTGGTGGAGTACGTGAGGCATTACATAGAGAATGAAAGGGGGTAAAGCAGCTGGAACTGATGGGATCATGACAGAAATGTTAAAAGCAGGGGGATATAGTGTTGGAGTGGTTGGTACTTTTGTTTAATAAATGTATGAAAGAGGGGAAGGTACCTAGGATTGGCGGAGGAGCATGTATAGTCCCTTTATATAAAGGGAAAGGGGACAAAAGAGATTGTAAAAATTATAGAGGAATAAGTTTACTGAGTATACCAGGAAAAGTATACGGTAGGGTTATAATTGAAAGAATTAGAGGTAAGACAGAATGTGAATTGTGGATGAGCAAGGAGGCTTCAGAGTGGGTAGGGGATGTGTAGATCAAGTGTTTACATTGAAGCATATATGTGAACAGTATTTAGATAAAGGTAGGGAAGTTTTTATTGCATTTATGGATTTAGAAAAGGCATATGATAGAGTGGATAGAGGAGCAATGTGGCAGATGTTGCAAGTTTATGGAATAGGTGGTAAGTTACTAAATGCTGTAAAGAGCTTTTATGAGGATAGTGAGGCTCAGGTTAGGGTGTGTAGAAGAGAGGGAGAATACTTCCCGGTAAAAGTAGGTCTTAGACAGGGATGTGTAATGTCACCATGGTTGTTTAATATATTTATAGATGGGGTTGTAAAAGAAGTAAATGCTAGGGTGTTCGGGAGAGGGGTAGGATTAAATTATGGGGAATCAAATTCAAAATGGGAATTGACACAGTTACTTTTTGCTGATGATACTGTGCTTATGGGAGATTCTAAAGAAAAATTGCAAAGGTTAGTGGATGAGTTTGAGAATGTGTGTAAAGGTAGAAAGTTGAAAGTGAACATAGAAAAGAGTAAGGTGATGAGGGTATCAAATGATTTAGATAAAGAAAAATTGGATATCAAATTGGGGAGGAGGAGAAGTATGGAAGAAGTGAATGTTTTCAGATACTTGGGAGTTGACGTGTCGGAGGATGGATTTATGAAGGATGAGGTTAATCATAGAATTGATGAGGGAAAAAAGGTGAGTGGTGCGTTGAGGTATATGTGGAGTCAAAAAATGTTATCTATGGAGGCAAAGAAGGGAATGTATGAAAGTATAGTAGTACCAACACTCTTATATGGATGTGAAGCTTGGGTGGTAAATGCAGCAGCGAGGAGACGGTTGGAGGCAGTGGAGATGTCCTGTCTAAGGGCAATGTGTGGTAAATATTATGCAGAAAATTTGGAGTGTGGAAATTGGAGGAAGGTGTGGAGTTAATAAAAGCATTAGTCAGAGGGCAGAAGAGGGGTTGTTGAGGTGGTTTGGTCATTTAGAGAGAATGGATCAAAGTAGAATGACATGGAAAGCATATAAATCTATAGAGGAAGGAAAGAGGGGTAGGGGTCGTCCTCGAAAGGGTTGGAAAGAGGGGGTAAAGGTGGTTTTGTGGGCGAGGGGCTTGGACTTCCAGCAAGCGTGCATGAGCATGTTAAATAGGAGTGAATGGAGACGAATGATACTTGGGAGCTGACGATCTGTTGGAGTGTGAGCAGGGTAATATTTAGTGAAGGGATTCAGGGAAACCGGTTATTTTCATATAGTCGGACTTGAGTCCTGGAAATGGGAAGTACAATGCCTGCACTTTAAAGGAGTGGTTTGAGATATTGGCAGTTTGGAGGGATATGTTGTGTATCTTTATACGTATATGCTTCTAAACTGTTGTATTCTGGGCACCTCTGCAAAAGCAGTGATAATGTGTGAGTGTGGTGAAAGTGTTGAATGATGATGAAAGTATTTTCTTTTTGGGGATTTTCTTTCTTTTTTGGGTCACCCTGCCTCGGTGGGAGACGACCGACTTGTTGGAAAAAAAAAAAAAAAATGTAAAAAAAAAGACTGACATACAATAATATTATAATATACAGTAAGACTTTACAATTTTAATGTGCTAGTTTTTGCAAAATGAACAGATACATTCCAGAGAAATCAGAATTTTTGTTACACTTGCCCCATTTTTTTTTGTCATCAGTGTTACAGAGATAAATTCAGGGTAATGATAGTCCATATCTTAATTGATTTTTATAACAATTCATTTAAAACAAGGAACTCAGCTGAGACAATTTGTATCAGCTAGTTAGTTGGGATAAGGTTGGTTGTGTATATGCTCTGCTACTTGACTAATTAACTAAACATTCTGCTGTACAGTATAGTTTTTATGTAACCTTATGCCAGAATTGTTATTAGAAAGGCAGAAAGTATGATTGTACACCCGAGTAGATTTAGAAAGGGAAGAAGATATATGGATCAAGTGTTTGTATTAAAGTACATAAGTTAACAGTACTTTGATAAGGAAAGAGAAGTATTTGTTATTTGTATGGAGTGGGGAATGGCAAATAGCAGACCAAACCAGTGAGTGACATAACCATAGTGGTATATGTAGGTTCTTTGTTGGTGGTAGTTTGTTCTTTAGGAAAGACAAAAAGTACCTACTGACATGGGTATTTGTCAGATGACCAGATAGGTGGTTAAGCAACAGTAGACTTACAAGAGCTAGGTTGTCATGCCTTATAAAAAACAAGGGCTCACCATATATTAGTGTCCTAAGATGGTGTGTGTGAAGGTCATGTTAGGTTGTGTGAAGAAAGTGGCATGTTTCCCAGCAGTAGGATCTCATAGGTGAAATATGGCATAGCCAACAAATGGTAAAAAGACACATGGAGCAAAAGGGAAGTTTTATTAGTATGATATTTTACAAACATGAGGCTTTGTCAAGCACAAAAAAAGAATCACAACAGGCAACATATATATATATAGCACCGAGAAGTACTATATACATGTCACCTCTTGCAGTATTCTTGGTAGTTGATCTCAGACATTCACTTCCAAAACAAACTAATTGTGAGGTCAAACTATTGCCCATCCATCCATCCATTACCTGAAGTCAAGTATCCCACCATCAAAGTTTACAACCCTTCTTATCTTCCAACTACTTTCCCCCCTAACACTGAAGGTGTGAATTATTGTTATGTTTATGGGGATGTGCTAAACCTAGGTGCCTTTACCTTTGGTGAGTTCCAAGAGTTTTTTTTATACTCCCGGAGCTCGGTCATGGGCCAGACTCATCTGGTGCTAGCCTGGTCAAGCAGGCTCTTGCTGCTGGAGGCCCGCAGCCCCACATGTCCATCACAGCCTTGTTGATCTGGCACCTGGTTAAGATATTTGTCCATTTTCCTCTTGAAAACTTCTACACAGCTCTACATTTATGGGGATGGCAGACTAAGGTCCACATATTTCTTTCTTGCTCATATTATTAAACTCTTCAAAGGGGTTCAGTGATGCAGATAAAAGGCCACCTGGATCCAAGGAATTGGAACTACTCTCTCTGTGTATTAACCCTTTGACTGTTTCAGGCCCCTCTCTGAAACTGTCATTCTATGTCGCCAAATATTCAAAAAAAAAAAATTATTTTTTCTTATGAAAATGTTAAGATTATTTTTCTGAGTATTTTAGTCCAAAAAAAAATTTTTTGCCATCGGTACTTACCGAGATATAGAGCTGTGAAGTTTGCAGAAAATGAGCCGCGTATGGCAACAGCGGCGACTGCCGCTCACCCGGTAAACTTTAGTTTACTTGTAATTGAAGGTTTTTTGTTTTTTTCACTTTTATTTTTTCACATAACTTATGTGGCCTATGAGACCAAAGTAAGGTGCAATGTATATATATACACTCGTTGTATACAACACAATAAGCACACAAACATAATTATCAATATATTGTTTACAAAACTTGTTTACAAAAACAAACAAACAATCATCCTCCTCCTTCTCCTCCTCCTTCTCATCCCTCCTTCTCCTCCTTCTCCTTCTCCTCCTCTCCTCCTCCTCCTCCTCCTCCTTCTCCTTCTCCTCCTCCTCTCTCCTCCTCCTCCTTCTCCTCCTCCTTCTCCCTTCTCCCTCCTCCTCCTCCTCCTCCTCCTCCTCCTCCGCCTCCCCCTCCTCCTCCTCCTCCTCCTCCTCCTCCTCCTCTCCTTCTTCCTCTTCTCCTTCTCCTTCTCCTTCTCCTTCTCCTTCTCTTCTTTCTCCTTCCTCCTTCTCCTCCTCCTCCTCCTCCTCCTCCTCCTCCTCCTCCTCCTCCTTCTTCTGCTCCTCCTTGTCTTGTGTGCGAGTGTGTGGCTTATAATTGTTTTGAGTCAGAAGTCGGCAGCTGTCAAAGTGACATATTGTCTCATTAGTCACTACCCCTACCGCCTGTCAAAACAATGGGGTCGGATGCTCCTTCCCCTCCTCCATTCTATCTAATTATCTTTCTCCCTCATTCTATATCTTTCAATCTGTCTCTCTTTCTATCTGTCTGCCTATCTCTGTCTCACAGGTACACATAAATACAAGTATACATAGTGTAAATTACCTAGGATAACCCAAGAAATCCAGACAAAGTGCTATACTCTGCTTGAAGATGTGAGTAAACGTGATGACACAGTCTTGTGACTCTCTCTGAGACAGAGAGCTAGATGGACAGACAGGGAGCTTGACAGACAGACAAATAGACAGACAGAAATGTTTGTGTACCAGCAAAAACAAAGATAAGATAAGAGATAAGATTTCGTTCGGATTTTTAACCCCGGAGGGTTAGCCACCCAGGATAACCCAAGAAAGTCAGTGCGTCATCGAGGACTGTCTAACTTATTTCCATTGGGGTCCTTAATCTTGTCCCCCAGGATGCGACCCACACCAGTCGACTAACACCCAGGTACCTATTTGCTGCTAGGTGAACAGGACAACAGGTGTAAGGAAACGTGTCGAAATGTTTCCACCCGCCGGGAATCGAACCCGGGCCCTCCGTGTGTGAAGCGGGAGCTTTAGCCACCAGGCCACCGGGCCACCGGGAGGGCGATGGTCATGTAATATTACCCTCCTTTACGCTCATCAAAGTCAGCTCTTATCAGATGTTATCTCCCCTTATCTTGTCACTGTCATGGGGTGGACTTTTTTTTTTCTTGCTTCAAGGGAACAATATTATTACATCTTCTTCTTCCTCCTCCTCCTCCTTCTTCTCCTCCTCCTCCTCTTCTCCTCCTCTCCTCCTCCTCCTCTCTTCTCCTCCTCCTCTCTTCTTCCCTCCTCCTCCTCCTCCTCCTCTCCTCCTCCTCCTCCTCTCCTCCTCCTCTTCCTCCCCTCCTCCTCCTCCATTGCTTTTGGTCTCAAACTCCTCCAAATCATGAAATTGATCTTCACTGACACTTCCATCTGTGTTAGAGCATCACTTGGGAAGAGAAGAGTCCCAGATTTGCTGGGGAATCACATATTTCTTACCGCTAGACATGCTGAAAAATGACAACTGAAATGGCATTCCCACAATGCACCACTGGCTCCCCGATTTTTTTTATATGGTGCACACTGACCATGGAGACCCATTCTCTCACATGTGGGCCTACCAGCTTTCTCCTGCTTGATTTGAAGCTGCTAGAATTTATGCGTATAAATACGTCAGAAACATTGGCTCGTAAGACGTATTTATACGTCGGAAACAGTCAAAGGGTTAATGTTGGTAGAATTACCGATAATATGTTAGGTAAAAGGACACAAGTGCAACTAATGTGACATATTATTGTGACAACGTTTGGTTACCCAGGAGCTTTGTCAAGCTGTAACAACTTGACAAAGCTCCTGGGGAACTTTGTCAAGCTGTTACAACTTGTGACCTTTCACCTAACATACTCTTTCCTTCCTAATTACTTTTACCTCCTCATATGATGTATAATGCCTACAGATTTAGTGTTTTCTCATAAATGTAATCATGCTGTTACATTAACATGAGTGAAAAATTGTTAGTTTTGCTTCACAATCAGTATTGCAGCTTTTAAGTTAAAATTTCATACTCAATTTTCTTCTACAGACATACTGGGAAATGGAACTTTAAAACCTACGGATGTGACATACTCTGTTCCTTCTTGGTTACGTGGCTTCAAGGGTAATGAATATCAGATGTTACTAAGAAAGAAAAAAATACATGGGAAGCATATGGCTCATTTACGCCCAACCAAATATCTGGAGATGAACAAGAGAATCAAGTGGTTGTACCGCTACCTCAACCAGAAGACCAGGGACTACTATTGGCACAGAGCTTAAGGAAGTGTTATCATTTTATGGCTGTAGTTGATATTAGATACACATTTTAAGTGATATTGCATATTTTTTGGGCATTTAACACTTTTTATTAGTAATTATTTTCTGTGTAAATAGTTCCCAAAGCAGAACAATTATGTTGCTACCTTCTTTGAAAAGTTTGACTACTGTAACAAGTTCCAGAAGTTCTAAAGCCTGCATAGGGCTCATTTCAGCATGTAATGCAACCTCCTGTCTATAATTGCTATTCTATCTAAACTTAATTCTGATGTCTAGACTTAATTCTAACATTTCCATTAACTGCAGTGTCCAAATTATTTCTGATGCTCTCATTAATTGCCATCCTATCTAGACTTAATTCTGGCATTTACATTAATTGCTATTCTCTCCAGACTTAATTCTGATATTTACATTAATTAACTGCTGGTAAAACGAGAACATAATGAGAGATTCTTAAGAACTGCTACACAGTAGTATTCTATAGTAACTTATTTACATTAGATGGTTAAATACTGCAGTAAACCTTAAGAGATTATTGATTCCCTGTTAGTATCTTTGTTGTCATTTATATATTAATGTTCAGTACACTATACTTGCAATTTATGTTGAAATAAAATACTAAATTCTGCTTGCTTAAGATAGTTATTTTTTCTGCCTTTACGTATAACTGAGAATCGGTTTTTATTGTATCTGTTCAAGGTGCTAAACTTGTAAGGGTCATTCAACATTGAGAGGCAGTAAAGATATTTGTAAACAGTATAACAAAATGTCAAGGTTGTGAAATATTTATTAAACACTACAACCAGGCTCCCCCTCAGAGCAATTGAGGGAGAAGTTATTGATTCCTTGAATTAAGAGGCGAAGGCCTATTGATTCAAGGAATCAGAATTGCCCTCTGCTTCCTCGGATCAAACCCGATTGCCTCCCATTCCCCATGTTCTGTATGAAACCTGTGAGCTGAGTACTTCCCCATAAATTTTATAATACACTATGTAACAGGTACAATACTCTTTATTTCAGCTACACAATAACTAGGAGCCTGGCCCATGGCCAAGATACAGGAGTCGAAAAACTCAAAACTTACCAAAGGTGCACTACATATCTGTATTTCAACTTCACTACAACTTAAAATATTGCTGTGCTGTATAACTACACATCACAATACTTATAACCTACAGTATTGTTATACACATTGTTACACCTGTATTCCCTGTATGTTACCTTTGATGTATCTTTCGTGAATTCCGAGAATTTTTCTACTCCTGGAGCCCAGCCATGGGCCAGGCCAGGGCCGGATTACCACATAGGCAAACTAGGCATTTGCCTAGGGCCCCGCACATTTGGGGGCCCCGCGGTCCAAGGGATTCAGGGGCTCATCCAAGACTGCGCACATGGTGCAAGTGCAAAGGGGTCCCTACCTAAAAAGTTCAAGTGTTTGGAGAGTAAAATTTATTTTTAAAAATTAATCAAAACAAAAATAAATAATGAAATAAAATAAAATAAAAATAAATAAACCTAACCATAGATGGCAACACTCAACACGCCTTTGTTTACATCAGAACAGCTGTGTTTTCCCGCTAATGGGTGAGTATGGGAGATTCCTCTCCAATTTTCTGTAGTAATTGCGCGTTATCTAGACTTGTACTGTGACAAATTAACTGAAGTGTTGTTGATAGACATTGATGTGTATGGATAAATGTTTGTTTTCGCCTCTAAATGTTAAGGGAGGTACCTGATAGGGTTACTTGACCAGTAAAGATGCATGGACCAGTAAAGACACATTTTTGGTAAAAATACTATAAAGAAAAACCAAAAAATGCAAACTGACTTCCGTTTGTAGGTTTTAAAAGCACTTTGTCCTGTCTTTAAGTCATTATCATTTCAATAACAGATCTCAATTAATTGATGTTCTACATCACTTCCGTCACAAATGCTTAGTTTTCAAGTTGCGACGGAAGTGACGTAGAACATCAATTAATTTGCTACATATTTCCCCAGAAACACATAAGCCACATCAGGAAATCGTTGGTTGGGTGAAACTGAAAATTGTCCCTGCATTCTTTAATTCTCATGTCCTTATCTATGGTGGTAGGCCATATATCATGCAAAACATAATGATTAGTTTAGTTATGAAAATGGTAATATAAATACCATTGTGCATTGTTCTTGGACTCGGTATGATTTCTGTTTAAGTAAATTGGAGATCAAGGAGGATGAATTAGTAAAATATTCGTAGCCCAAATCACTAACCTAATCTATGGTAAAAGTTCTGTATATGACTCCTTTCTGGTAACGTTTTGAATTTTTAGATGCGCAGCCAGAGGAAAGGGGGCTACAAGGGCCATATCCCCCCAATTGACAGAAAAAAAAAATTTAATAATAATTAAAAAATTAATAATAACTGATAATGAAAAATTTGTATTTGCATGATTACAGACAGTGATACATCCTCATTATGGCATCTCGTGAACTTGATGTTGGACGTTCTTATGCGAGTGGGTCACAGAAAAGAAAGAAGAAAATTCAAGAAGAACAGAAAAAGAAAGATGTAGGAAGCTGCAGAAAGATCACAGACATGCTCACGAAAACAGTTTCTGATGTTACCAGTACAGTTGAATCTGCAGATACGTCAGATCATACAGGAAGCCCTCCCTCCATTATTTCTCAGCCAGCATCTACTTCTTTTGTGTCTCCTCTCAATGTCTCAACGGACATTTCATCCACAGGATTTGTCTTAAAAGATCCTGCCTCATGGCCAAATGTAATCCCAGATTCTCTACGTAATGCTTTCATTGCAGAAAACTTCAGTCAAACTCTGAACATTGACTTTAGGAAATCAGCAAGGATTTATGATGATGGAAGTCGTCGTTGTTTAAAGTCATCTATGTTTTATAGGAAGCTTGCAAATTCAGAAACTGTGAAAAGATCATGGATGGTATACTCTGAAAGCTCAGGAAAAGTGTACTGTTCAGCATGCAAGCTATTTTCTACCAAAGAAAATACCTTCACACAGGGGTTCAATGACTGGAAAAATTCCAAGCGTTTCGAGGAACATGAAAACAGCACCACTCACAGGAGCTGCATTTTAGCCAGTGTATTTCGTGCACAGAAAAAAGGCTTATTGGATTCTCATTTGGAAAATCAAACTGAAAAAGAGCACACTTATTGGAGAAAAGTTCTAGAAAGAGTTTTTGCTGTTGTAAAATTCTTAGCTCTAAGAGGACTTGCTTTCCGTGGAGAAAATGAGGTTTTTGGTTCGGAAAACAATGGCAATTTCCTAGGGATCATAGAACTGTTAGCACAATTCGATCCATTCTTAGCAAATCATGTGTCACGCCTTGGGAATGCAGGAAGAGGCACTGTATCTTACATGTCATCTACTATATGCAATGAATTTATTGAACTGATGACTAAGAAGGTCCTCAATAACATCATAGCAGCTGTGAAAACTGCAAAATACTTTGCAATAAGTGTAGATTCAACACCAGATTTTTCACATACAGATCAATTGACATTCATTGTTCGCTTTGTCGACTCCAGTGGTAAGCCTGTAGAGCGCTTTATAAAATTCATTCCTCTTTCAGGCCATGATGGAGAAACAATGATGAATGTAGTACTGGATACTCTGCTTGAACATGATCTCTCTATTATGGATTGCCGTGGCCAGAGCTACGACAATGCAAGTAACATGTCGGGTAAATATAATGGATTGCAAGCCCGTATCAAGCAAATCAACCCACTTGCTGAATATGTGCCCTGCTCAGCACATTCTCTTAATCTTGTTAGGTCATGTGCTGCGGAGTGTTGTGTCGCTGCAGTTTAATTTTTTGGACTTTTAAAGCACACTTTAATTTTTTCTCTGCTTCAACGCATCGGTGGAGTATACTCAAGTCAACCATTCATGGAGATGTCATCAAATCATTATCAACAACAAGGTGGTCAGCGCAGCATGATGCAACACATGCTTTGAAAGACAGCTTTGCTGAAATACGTTCTGCTTTGATCCAAATAGCAGAGGATGAAGACCAGACAGCAACTACAAGAAGCGAAGCAGCCAGCTTAGCATCAAAATTGGAAGATTTTGAATTGGCCTTACTCTGTGTGCTTTGGGACTGTATACTGGAACGATTAAATGCCACGAACAAGACACTTCAGAAAATTGAAATTGAAATGGCTACTTGTGCTAACCTCTATGCAGGCTTAGTGGAATTTGTAAGCTCACTTTGCAATGATGAAGCTTTTGAAATGTTTGAAGAGAAAGCTAAACTACTGGTAAAAGACTACAGTTACCGGGCTGATCATCAGCGGTCAAGGAAGAGGAAACGCAATTTTGAAGAGCCAGACAATGAAATTGTGTTGCTACCAAGGCAGAAATGTAAGACAGCTACATACTTCGTCATTCTGGATTCACTGATTACAGAATTGGTGAAAAGAAAAGAAATCTACCAGAATCTCAATGACAAGTTTGGATTTCTGTTCAAAATTACTACTATGCCAGATGCAGAATTGAGAGAAGCTGCATTAAAGTTGCAACAACACCTTTCAGCAGATGTTCAGGACACATTTGTTGAAGAAATAGTTCATTTTTCTGGGTATATGAATCAGATTAAAGCTCCACCTGAAAAATGTGCGCCCTCAGCTGCTTTGAAACATTTAAGAAATGCAGGTATCTCAGAAACCTTCCCTAATGTTGACATAGTGTATCGCCTTTACCTAACACTTCCAGCTACTAACTGTGAAGGAGAACGTTCATTTTCTGTTTTGAAAAGAGTGAAAAACCAACTCCATTCAACAATGAGCCAAGACAAATTGTGTAACCTAGCCTTGTTGACCATTGAGTCTGATCTAACAAGAAATATTGATTTTCAGAATATAATTGATGATTTTGCCAATATGAAATCCAGAAAAAAGTTTATTTAAGAAGTGCCTGTGAATATAAACAATTCTTTACTTTCTTGAGTTTATATGATTTGATAGTCTTATGCATGATGCAATGATAACAATAATGGTCAGTGATTTATAAAGGGAATAATAGTGCTGTAGTGGTTATGCTGAATATAATAGGTACATGATGTCACTACTTTAATAGCCTAATCTAGTAATACTATGCTGTCTTGAGTTTATTCTCTTTAAAATGCATGATTTAACAAGATAGTTATAATGGCTGTTGGTAAATGGTTTTGGTTGTCTTGATGTACTTTCCGTATTAAATTTAATCTAAATAGCCAGAATGTATTTAATTAGACCTTAAACAGGCTCACACCGACCCCCCCCCCCCCACCCCCAAGCTGGAAGGGGTCGCTTCGCTTACCCGTAACTCAAAGGGGCCCCGCCAATCTGAATAGCCTAGGGCCCGGAGACTTCTTAATCCGGCCCTGGGCCAGGCTCATCTGGTGCTAGCCTGGTCAACCAGGCTGTTGCTGCTGGTGGCCTGCTACCCTACATATCCATCGCAACCTGGTTACTTTTCACAGATTTGTAGAAAAAAAAGGTCATAAATACGCTCCAGCTTTCCTCTTACCTGTTTCACTTGGCAACAGTACAAACTAGAAAATCCTATCAAAGGTTTACTGACAACACAATTTGAAAGTACACTACTGTCTTTGGCTCTTAATATTTATTATGGAACAAAAATTTTGGTTTATTATTAAATGTAAAATGAAGAAAAATTTTATGAAAGCATTTCTTCCTTTTCAGGTCACCTGCCTCAGTGGGAGATGGCTGGTGTGTTAAAAAAAAATAGTTGTTTGTAGTTTAAAGGCAGTATAACTTGTACAGATTTAGTGCTTAATTTTTAATATAATGTAGTGGAAGACCATAAGTTGTGCTGCACTGGGGACGGTGACTGTCTGACGTTTGGGTTTCTTTTGAAGATACTGACACTGAGAGACTTTTTTTTTCAAGGAAATATTCATGAGCCAAAAAAATAAAATACAAAATTAATTAAATAAAAAAAGGTATATACTAATTGGGAAAGTGGTAAAGAATTCTTCCTCCGTAAGCCATGTCGTAAGAAGTGACTAAAATGCCAGGAGCAAGGGGCTAGTAACCCCTTCTTTTTAAATTACTAAATTTAAAAAGAGAAACTAGTTTTTCTTTTTAGGTCGCCCTGCCTGAGTGGGATACGACTAGTGCACTGAAAAAAAAAAGGTACTCACCGATTCTTGTAACTTATTTCTTGTAATCATCCTCACTACATAACCATCATCTTCACTACATAACCATCATCTTCACTACATAACCATCATCATCACTACATAACAATCATCTTCACTATACGTATAACAATCATCTTCACTACATAACAATCATCTTCACTACATAAATGTAGGCATACTATCAAAGATAAGGTACTATGTTCCACAATCAGCTCTCCTGGAAGGCCTGAGCTTGCTATCACCTGCAGCTCATGAGACTGCCATCCCCATGAGCCCCTTTGGGGCGGGGCAGATGGCAGACCAGAGGCCTAGCTACTCCCTGCGAGCCCCGTGAGGGCGGGGACTGTGGCTAGGCTTGGGGATACTTGGTCCCAAAGATGAGGGGGTACTTGTACCTCCTCCCATGGGAGACTTAGGTCTCGAGACACTCCCCAGACAGGGAGCCAAGGCCGGGTCACTGCTCTTGAAAAAGACCCGGGCCGGGAGAGTACCAGCAAATAAGAAAAAAAAAAAAAGCTCTCCTGGCACTGTACCATACACTCATATACCCTTACCTTACATATGGAATTTGTGCATGGGGATCAACAACATCCAATCACCTAAAACCCCTCATAACCCAGCAAAAGGCAGCAGTAAGAATGATAATGAATTCCCACTCTTGCCAGCATACTCCACCAATTTTCAAAAGTCTGAATCTGCTCACCATTAAGAACATCCATACTTACTCATGTGCCTACTACATACACAAACCAATACATGCAAATATAAACCCTCCACTCAAACTTCTCCTCACCAACCTAAACAGGACACATGACCACAACACAAGACACAGATCTCTTTTTGATATACTACTATTATTTTTATTATTTTTTTTTTTATTATCACACTGGCCGATTCCCACCAAGGCAGGGTGGCCCGAAAAAGAAAAACTTTCACCATCATTCACTCCATCACTGTCTTGCCAGAAGGGTGCTTTACACTACAGTTTTTAAACTGCAACATTAACACCCCTCCTTCAGAGTGCAGGCACTGTACTTCCCATCTCCAGGACTCAAGTCCGGCCTGCCGGTTTCCCTGAATCCCTTCATAAATGTTACTTTGCTCACACTCCAACAGCACGTCAAGTATTAAAAACCATTTGTCTCCATTCACTCCTATCAAACACGCTCACGCATGCCTGCTGGAAGTCCAAGCCCCTCGCACACAAAACCTCCTTTACCCCCTCCCTCCAACCTTTCCTAGGCCGACCCCTACCCCGCCTTCCTTCCACTACAGACTGATACACTCTTGAAGTCATTCTGTTTCGCTCCATTCTCTCTACATGTCCGAACCACCTCAACAACCCTTCCTCAGCCCTCTGGACAACAGTTTTGGTAATCCCGCACCTCCTCCTAACTTCCAAACTACGAATTCTCTGCATTATATTCACACCACACATTGCCCTCAGACATGACATCTCCACTGCCTCCAGCCTTCTCGCTGCAACATTCATCACCCACGCTTCACACCCATATAAGAGCGTTGGTAAAACTATACTCTCATACATTCCCCTCTTTGCCTCCAAGGACAAAGTTCTTTGTCTCCACAGACTCCTAAGTGCACCACTCACTCTTTTTCCCTCATCAATTCTATGATTCACCTCATCTTTCATAGACCCATCCGCTGACACGTCCACTCCCAAATATCTGAATACGTTCACCTCCTCCATACTCTCTCCCTCCAATCTGATATCCAATCTTTCATCACCTAATCTTTTTGTTATCCTCATAACCTTACTCTGTCCTGTATTCACCTTTAATTTTCTTCTTTTGCACACCCTACCAAATTCATCCATCAATCTCTGCAACTTCTCTTCAGAATCTCCCAAGAGCACAGTGTCATCAGCAAAGAGCAGCTGTGACAACTCCCACTTTGTGTGTGATTCTTTATCTTTTAACTCCACGCCTCTTGCCAAGACCCTCGCATTTACTTCTCTTACAACCCCATCTATAAATATATTAAACAACCACGGTGACATCACACATCCTTGTCTAAGGCCTACTTTTACTTGGAAAAAATTTCCCTCTTTCCTACATACTCTAACTTGAGCCTCACTATCCTCGTAAAAACTCTTCACTGCTTTCAGTAACCTACCTCCTACACCATACACTTGCAACATCTGCCACATTGCCCCCCTATCCACCCTGTCATACGCCTTTTCCAAATCCATAAATGCCACAAAGACCTCTTTAGCCTTATCTAAATACTGTTCACTTATATGATACAGATACAGATACAGATACAGATACTAATGCCGGAAAAAAAATCCCCCCCCAGTACCAACAATACCACCAGTCCGATAACATTCTTCTTTGCAAATATACAGGGTCTAAAGCCAGCTACAAACAACAAAATACCTTTCATCCGTGGACTGCTTGCAGAGGCAAAGGCAATGTTCGCGGCTTTCACTGAGACCCACATAAAGGATCACTTGGACAACGAAGTATGGATCCCAGGTTACAACCTATACAGATGTGACAGAGTGAACAGGCAAAAGGGGGGGGTTGGCCTGTACATTGCAGAGTCACTTGTTTGCACAGAACTGCTTAATGCCTCAAATGACGTAGTGGAAGTTTTAGCAGTAAAGGTCGAGAACCAAAACCTAGTCATTGTGGTAGTCTACAAGCCTCCGGATGCAACATCCCAGCAATTCCAGGAACAGCTGTTAAAAATTGACCACTGTCTGGAAAATCTTCCAGCTCCTGCACCCAACATCTTGCTCCTGGGGGATTTCAACTTAAGGCACCTAAAATGGAGGAATATAGCAAATAATATTGTTGCAGAAAAAACACCAGGAGGCAGCTCTGATGAAAACTCACACTCACACGAGCTTTTAAATCTCTGCACAAAATTCAATTTAAACCAGCAAATAATAGAGCCTACAAGACTGGAGAATACACTAGACCTCATCTTCACTAACAATGATGATCTGATAAGAAATGTCACCATATCAAAAACAATATACTCAGATCACAACATAATTGAGGTTCAGACATGTATGCATGGAGCCCCAGACCGACAAAATGAGACTAGTCATGAGGGAGCATTCACCAAATTCAACTTCAATAACAAAAACATAAAGTGGGACCAAGTAAACCAAGTCCTAACCGATATAAGCTGGGAAGATATACTAAGCAACACAGACCCAAACTTATGCCTAGAACAGATTAACTCGGTGGCACTCGATGTATGCACAAGGCTTATTCCTCTAAGAAAAAGGAGGAGTAGATGTAAAATAGAAAGAGACAGGCGCTCCCTTTACAGGCGACGGAAAAGAATAACAGAGCGGCTAAAAGAGGTCAATATATCTGAAATGCGCAGGGAGACACTGGTCAGAGAAATAGCAAGCATCGAACTTAAGCTAAAAGAATCCTTTAGGAGTCAGGAATCGCGGGAAGAACTAAAAGCCATAAATGAAATCGAAAGAAACCCAAAGTATTTCTTCTCCTATGCCAAATCAAAATCGAGAACAACGTCCAGTATTGGGCCCCTACTTAAACAAGATGGGTCCTACACAGATGACAGCAAGGAAATGAGTGAGCTACTCAAGTCCCAATATGACTCAGTTTTTAGCAAGCCGCTAACCAGACTGAGAGTCGAAGACCAAAATGAATTTTTTATGAGAGAGCCACAAAATTTGACTAACACAAGCCTATCCGATGTTATCCTGACGCCAAATGACTTCGAACAGGCGATAAATGACATGCCCATGCACTCTGCCCCAGGGCCAGACTCATGGAACTCTGTGTTCATCAAGAACTGCAAGAAGCCCCTATCACGAGCCTTTTCCATCCTATGGAGAGGGAGCATGGACACGGGGGTCGTCCCTCAGTTACTAAAAACAACAGACATAGCCCCACTCCACAAAGGGGGCAGTAAAGCAACAGCAAAGAACTACAGACCAATAGCACTAACATCCCATATCATAAAAATCTTTGAAAGGGTCCTAAGAAGCAAGATCACCACCCATCTAGAAACCCATCAGTTACACAACCCAGGGCAACATGGGTTTAGAACAGGTCGCTCCTGTCTGTCTCAACTACTGGATCACTACGACAAGGTCCTAAATGCACTAGAAGACAAAAAGAATGCAGATGTAATATATACAGACTTTGCAAAAGCCTTCGACAAGTGTGACCATGGCGTAATAGCGCACAAAATGCGCGCTAAAGGAATAACAGGAAAAGTCGGTCGATGGATCTATAATTTCCTCACTAACAGAACACAGAGAGTAGTCGTCAACAGAGTAAAGTCCGAGGCAGCTACGGTGAAAAGCTCTGTCCCACAAGGCACAGTACTAGCTCCCATCTTGTTCCTCATCCTCATATCCGACATAGACAAGGATGTCAGCCACAGCACCGTGTCTTCCTTTGCAGATGACACCCGAATCTGCATGACAGTGTCTTCCATTGCAGACACTGCAAGGCTCCAGGCGGACATCAACCAAATCTTTCAGTGGGCTGCAGAAAACAATATGAAGTTCAACGATGAGAAATTTCAATTACTCAGATATGGTAAACATGAGGAAATTAAATCTTCATCAGAGTACAAAACAAATTCTGGCCACAAAATAGAGCGAAACACCAACGTCAAAGACCTAGGAGTGATTATGTCGGAGGATCTCACCTTCAAGGACCATAACATTGTATCAATCGCATCTGCTAGAAAAATGACAGGATGGATAATGAGAACCTTCAAAACTAGGGAGGCCAAGCCCATGATGACACTCTTCAGGTCACTTGTTCTATCTAGGCTGGAATATTGCTGCACTCTAACAGCACCTTTCAAGGCAGGTGAAATTGCCGACCTAGAAAATGTACAGAGAACTTTCACGGCGCGCATAACGGAGATAAAACACCTCAATTACTGGGAGCGCTTGAGGTTTCTAAACCTGTATTCCCTGGAACGCAGGAGGGAGAGATACATGATTATATACACCTGGAAAATCCTAGAGGGACTAGTACCAAACTTGCACACGAAAATCACTCACTACGAAAGCAAAAGACTTGGCAGACGATGCACCATCCCCCCAATGAAAAGCAGGGGTGTCACTAGCACGTTAAGAGACCATACAATAAGTGTCAGGGGCCCGAGACTGTTCAACTGCCTCCCAGCACACATAAGGGGGATTACCAACAGACCCCTGGCAGTCTTCAAGCTGGCACTGGACAAGCACCTAAAGACAGTTCCTGATCAGCCGGGCTGTGGCTCGTACGTTGGTTTGCGTGCAGCCAGCAGCAACAGCCTGGTTGATCAGGCGCTGATCCACCAGGAGGCCTGGTCACAGACCGGGCCGCGGGGGCGTTGACCCCCGAAACTCTCTCCAGGTAAACTCCAGGTAATATGTTTCACTGTAAACACCTGGTCCACACACCCCCTACCTTTCCTAAAGCCTCCTTGTTCGTCTGCTATCCTATTCTCCGTCTTACTCTTAATTCTTTCAATTATAACTCTACCATACACTTTACCAGGTATACTCAACAGACTTATCCCCCTATAATTTTTGCACTCTCTTTTATCCCCTTTGCCTTTATACAAAGGAACTATGCATGCTCTCTGCCAGTCCCTAGGTACCTTACCCTCTTTCATACATTTATTAAATAATTGCACCAACCACTCCAAAACTATATCCCCACCTGCTTTTAACATTTCTATCTTTATCCCATCAATCCCGGCTGCCTTACCCCCTTTCATTTTACCTACTGCCTCACGAACTTCCCCCACACTCACAACTGGCTCTTCCTCACTCCTACAAGATGTTATTCCTCCTTGCCCTATACACGAAATCACAGCTTCCCTATCTTCATCAACATTTAACAATTCCTCAAAATATTCCCTCCATCTTCCCAATACCTGATATATCTGTGGCCCCTCTATAAACATGTACATCCTGAAGTCTACTCAACAGTCTTTTATCTACCAATACATAATCCAACAAACTACTGTCATTTCGCCCTACATCATATCTTGTATACTTATTTATCCTTTTTTTCTTAAAATATGTATTACCTATAACTAAACCCCTTTCTATACAAAGTTCAATCAAAGGGCTCCCATTATCATTTACACCTGGCACCCCAAACTTACCTACCACACCCTCTCAAAAAGTTTCTCCTACTTTAGCATTCAGGTCCCCTACCACAATTACTCTCTCCCTTGGTTCAAAGGCTCCTATACATTCACTTAACATCTCCCAAAATCTCTCTCTCTCCTCTGCATTCCTCTCTTCTCCAGGTGCATACACGCTTATTATGACCCACTTCTCGCATCCAACCTTTACTTTAATCCACATAATTCTTGAATTTACACATTCATATTCTCTTTTCTCCTTCCATAACTGATCATTTAACATTACTGCTACCCCTTCCTTTGCTCTAACTCTCTCAGATACTCCAGATTTAATCCCATTTATTTCCCCCCACTGAAACTCTCCTACCCCCTTCAGCTTTGTTTCGCTTAAGGCCAGGACATCCAACTTCTTTTCATTCATAACATCAGCAATCATCTGTTTCTTGTCATCCGCACTACATCCACGCACATTTAAGCATCCCAGTTTTATAAAGTTTTTCTTCTTCTCTTTTTTAGTTAATGTCTACAGGAGAAGGGGTTACTAGCCCATTGCTCCCTCGTGTCCATATCACACTGTATAAAAACTCTATGCACATAAAGGGCCCTAAAATATGGAATTCATTACCAGAAAATATTAAAGTAACCCGGTCTGAAAATCAGTTTAAGACTCTTCTCAAAAGCCATTTAATCACCCTAGACTAAATGCTAAATACTCAGTACACACTTACTCACCTATGTACTCCCACATCATAACTTCAACAATCACTTTGAACCTTTTATCCATTGTTGGCTGGAATATAATTGAACCATTGTTTTCGCAAAAAAATTTTAGACTATATGAATATATCCTTTGTCTTATACAAATTTAATTCACTTATAATTAATAATCTACTGTTCAACTATGAAATAATTACTGTCCTACTGTACAACTATGATACTGTACAACTATGATATAATCCTTAGTGTTAAGTAGTCTGTAAGCCAATAATGTTAAGTTGGCCCATAATGCCCAGGCATAATAGAGGCTCTCTTTGTATTGCAACTCACTATTGTAAATATAAAATCTCAATGTACTGTTTGCAAAGACATAAATAAATAAATAAATAAATAAATCAACTAAACTACATAACAATCATCCTCACTACATAACAATCATATTCATTACATAACAATCATCTTCACTACATAACATTCATATTCATTACATAACAGTCATCTTCACTACATAACCATCATCTTCACTACATAACAATCATATTCATTACATAACAATCATCTTCACTACATAACATTCATATTCATTACATAACAGTCATCTTCACTACATAACCATCATCTTCACTACATAACAATCATCTTCACTACATAACCATCATCTTCACTACATAACCATCATCTTCACTACATAACAATCATATTCACTACATAACAATCATCTTCACTACTTAACCATCATCTTCACTACATAACCATCATCTTCACTACATAACAATCATATTCACTACATAACAATCATCTTCACTACTTAACCATCATCTTCACTACATAACCATCATCTTCACTACATAACCATCATCTTCACTACTTAACCATCATCTTCACTACATAACCATCATCTTCACTACATAACAATCATCTTCACTACATAACCATTATCTTCACTACTTAACCATCATCTTCACTACATAACCATCATCTTCACTACATAACAATCATCTTCACTATATAACAATCATCTTCCCTACTTAACCATCATCTTCACTACATAACAATCATCTTCACTACATAACAATCATATTCATTACATAACAATCATCTTCACTACTTAACCATCATCTTCACTACATAACCATCATCTTCACTACATAACCATCATCTTCACTACTTAACCATCATCATCACTACATAACCATCATCTTCACTACATAACCATCATCTTCACTACATAACAATCATCTTCACTACATAACAATCATCTTCACTACTTAACCATCATCTTCACTACATAACAATCATCTTCACTACATAACCATCATCTTCACTACATAACAATCATCTTCACTACATAACAATCATCTTCACTACTTAACCATCATCTTCACTACATAACAATCATCTTCACTACATAACAATCATCTTCACTACATAACAATCATATTCATTACATAACAATCATCTTCACTACTTAACCATCATCTTCACTACATAACCATCATCTTCACTACATAACCATCATCTTCACTACTTAACCATCATCTTCACTACATAACCATCATCTTCACTACATAACAATCATCTTCACTACATAACCATCATCTTCACTACTTAACCATCATCTTCACTACATAACCATCATCTTCACTACATAACAATCATCTTCACTACTTAACCATCATCTTCACTACATAACCATCATCTTCACTACATTATCATTATGTTTTCTTCTTTATCATGTTTACTTCCTTATTATTTTCACTACATAACCATCATTATCACTACATTATCATTTTCATTAGAACTACATCAGTCATTTAACTGTACTAGAGGTAAAAATTATTACATTATTTTAATGTAATTGATTCAGAAGTTGTCACTGAATTATCTTGATGTGAGGAATTATCTTCTTGATGTAAGGAATTATCTTAATTTAAGGAATTCAAGTCACTTTCCTCTTTGGATCAAACCTGTTTGCTTCATATGCCCAAGCACTGTGTACTAACTTATAAATTTAGCTCTCACCTCACACACTGAGTGTCCATGGTTCAATCCCCAGTATGGGTAGAAATGTTGGGCGTGTCTCCTTATACCTGTTGTTCCTGTTCATCTAGCAATAAGTAGGTATCTGGGCATGAGTCGACTGGTGTGGGTTGCATCCTGGGGGACGAGAGTGAAAGACCCCAATGGAAATGAGAGAGACAGTCCTCAATGATGCACTGACTTTTTTTTTTTTGGGGAGGGAGGGTAACCTGGGAGGCTAACCCTGTGGGTTAAAAATCCGAACAAATCTTATCTCTTAATCTTATGACTAAAAATACTCTTGCTGCACCTTTCCCTAATGGCGGTTCGGTATCTGACTAGATCCACTCTTCTTATATTAATGCCGATGTTTATATGTTACATTATATGTTTAAGTAAAATGCTAAATTTTTACAAGTAATTCACTGCATCTGGAAATAATTTTTATAATGTAAATGAGAAAGATGACTTTGTGGTTTTTGTTGACCCTGATAGCTATTAGCAAGGTCATTAGTTTTGAGCAGCCAATACGCTATTCAGGTGTTCAGCGGAACGCCACTGATCGGTCGCTCAAACGGTTTCTGAAACACTTGAACGTGAATGAAAAAAAGCGTAGCTGCAGGAGTTTGAGAAAGGCCGGTATCTTCGAGGAGGACTTGTTAGTCACTGTGACAGTGTACAGCGGGGACACTGCTATTCTCCCATGCCATTACTGTGGCATTTATCAGACACAGGAGAAGTACTGGAGTGAAACTCCCTTCACCTGGAAACGTCCCTGGGCTTTCATTCTTGAATAGTTCCTGAATTTGGATTTTGAAGGGATCGTTGAGTCAACAAAAGACCTTTTAAATGATGTTGTGGCAGGGCTAGCGATGACCATTAAAAAAACGGGTCTGCATAATGTGTTGAAAGCTCTGAACTCAGGTAATATTTCCAATGATTACATTTCTCTATCAGACCTCAGCAGTACAGAATACCTATCAGCAGTATACACACTGAAGCTGGGCGACACCTTGATGGCTCTCGGTGGCAGGGACTATGATCTAGCTTACAAAATATATGAGATGGCTAGGAAAAAAGTTCTGCCAAAAACGTATGACAGTATACTCAAAAAAACTAACCTTGAAAAATTCTATCATTACCTGGCGACCCATAAATACACGCGAGCCTACGAGGAATATTACTACAGGGTGTCTCTAGTTAGGCTAGCAGGAGTAATGATCAAAAATGTATTTTCTACTAATTTTTAGATGCTAACACAGACAAAATTGGTAAGTGCCCAGAGGAGGGATATTTTCCAAGAAATGCTTGGTGAGCCAATAATAAGCAATAAAGTGTAGAAGTCAGATGGTACTCTGGTACTGGTAAACATCACGCCTGATGATGCTCTTATGTACTCCTGTCATCCCTTATTCAAGTTTGATCCTCAGAAAGGTAGACTTACCTATTTCATGGATGTTATAGACCCACCAGGTTACTTTAAAATAGAAAGGGGCTAACAGAAAGAATATGAAACATACAAACTGTTACTAGATGAGTACAACAGGAAGTTGAAAAATTTCTATGAGACAGACTATGGTATTCTCAAGGACACAATTATGGAGATGGTCATTGGTGATGTATAAGAATGCCCTACCTGTGGAGGATAAATAAGCTCCACCATCCAAGAAATTGAGCTGAGAATTTATCATAAAGACTGGAAAGACATTTCTAAGTATTATGCCGCAACTTCCTTCGCCGGATTTGGAGTATCCTTCACAGTAACTAAACCAACAGATGAAGAAGAATACAGGCTTCGACGAGGCTTGCACATCAGGTCCATAGTTTTAAGAGAAATGGCCCCAGAATTCTATTACCAAGCCAAGTCCTTTATTACTGAGTTTTAGCTCATTGCTCCCTGTAAGAATGATAGACTGTGTGCCACCACAGAAAAGGATCAATACACCTTAGTTCCTGAATAGTACATAAAAAATAGAGCCATGAAGTATGTGTATGATGCCTTACCTGACACACTAGTCACTCTCAGGTGCCCCACCAAAGTCTCTGACTCAAATATTACATGGTTGAAAAATGGCATTGAGCTTAGCCCATCTACGCACCTGATTTTCAGTGGACCTGTCATTAGAATTGGCAGGGCGAGGTCTAATGACACGGGCAACTACAGCTGCTACCTATACACTGTCCGCACCAACGTGTCTGAATACATTCCTTTAGGATTCATCTACTTGAGGGTGTATGGCAAAACAGCCTGGACTAACTATGTCATTGTATGTTATGACTTCATAGCCTTGGTAATTATCTGCATGTTGACTTTGTTTCCACTAAACTTTATCGTACCCATCCATGCCTACTTTGAAACCCTCCTCCATCGCCAGTTTGTCTTGTAAAATATCAAGCGGCAGCTGAAGGAAGCCTTGCTGTCTGGAGACATGGCCTATTACTACCGGGAGGTGCTCATAAAGAAACGGATCCAGATGATAGTCGACGTCATTTACAGGAAAGATGTACTGGACATGTGCAGAGTGGAGGAAAAGCTTAGCTACATCAGTAACCTCACCAAGGAGGAGGTCAAGTGGCTGAAGATCCTCAGTAATGAGATTTGGAAACGACAGAAGGATTAACAGTGAGCATAGTGAGAAGCCTTTGTACAGTGCTCCCCAGATGCCTCCAGGGCTCTAACCTATCTATCTTCATGTGTCAGATTCCTTATACAGGCAGGCCCCACTTTGCAGCACTTTACAGCATATCGCTAAAACAGCGATTTTCAGTTATACTCATTCTTCATTTATTCAGACTTCCTACACTAAATATATTCACCACTCACTGTAAGTTAAGGATGAAAATATATTAATGTGTGTACTGTATATGCATTTTTAACCCTTTGACTGTTTTGGTCGTATATATACATCTTACAAACCAGTGTTTCGGACGTATATATATGTATACTCAATAATTCTAGCGGCTTCAAATCAAGCAGGAGAAAGCTGGTAGTCCCACATGTGAGAGAATGGGTCTGTGTGGTCATTGTGCACTGTATAAAAAAAATCCTGCAGCATGCAGTGCATAATGAGAAAAAAAACTCTCAAACATGTTTTTGGATTAAAATGCCAACTTTGAGGTGCATTTTCGTATAGTATTTATTGTTGTATTCTCGTTTTCCTGGTGTCATTTGATAGAATGGAAAGCATATTACAGAAATAGAGATAATTTTGATTAGTTTCATGATGAAAACGACCTTGAAATTGAGCTCAAAATAGCGGAAATGTTCGATTTTTACCAGTGTTCAAGAGTAAGCAAATCACGCCACACGTCCAATATACGTCAACTGGGGAGTCTAATATTCTTTCACTAGTGCACTGATATGATTCATACCAATTTTATAATAATGAAGTAGTCTGCATAACAGTAAATCTTCTATTTTTTGTGTGAATACAAAATCAAAATAGAAAGCAAGAGTAATATAAGAGGGGCCTGGAGATGTGACTAATGAATAGAGGATATGTTATTTTAGTGTAAAGAATGTCTGCAGTGTTTATTCTGGATCCTGTTTTGAAATTGGCATCTTTTTTAAATTGCATGAAATTGGCCAAATTGCCAGTTTCTGACCACTTTATTGGGTAGTTCAAATCATTAAATGGGTGGTTTCTTGTACTCAATTGATAGAAAAAATGCAGTTCTAAAGAAATAGCTATGAGTTTGGTTGACTGGAACAATGGAATTGGCCAAAAATAGGGCTTCAAGTCGGCGAAATCGCCGATGCATATATATCGCCAAGATCGCTAACTTCGCGGAGCATAATTCCGTGATTTTTCGACCAAATTTCGTACTTTTGGTGTCATTACCATTGGGAAAAGATTCTCTATCATTTTATAAGAAAAAATTAATTTTTTTTCAAAAACTTTTTCAACACAGAATGATAGTTTCAGAAAGGGGCTTGCAACAGTCGAAGGGTTAAGGCCTAGCTGTATTGCTCACTTAATGTATGATAGTGTAAACATCAGGCTTTTATATGCGTTTGAAAGTGAAAAAAGGCTATGATTCACTTTACAACAAATTTTGCTTCACAGTAGTAGCCCAGCACCTAACCTGCTGTAAAAGCAGGGCCCTCCTGTATAGTGGATTAATTTTGTCATTTTATTTTCCATGTTATCCAATGTGCTGAGTTGTTCAAAATTGAGTTAAGGTTTATTACTGAGATTAAGATCAGTAGTGAGTTGACCGGTGTCCTGTGAAGACATACCTAGTGGATACTCAATGATAACTGGAATAATATAGTAGTACTTGAATTATTATTATTATTATTATTATTATTATTACAGTATTATTATTATTACTGCTACTACATCTCAAAGGGAAGAAGCAGAAACCTTCCTCCCTAACACTTGTCCCAAGGAGCTCACAAAAGAGCAAGCTAGCTAGCTCTTTTGTGAGCTCTCTCACTCTCACTCTCTCTCTCTCTCTCCTCTTTTCTCTCTCTGTTTTCTCTCTGTTTTTCTCTCTCATGCACACATAGTTCACCTATTTTTCTATAAGGAGACAGAGACTATGAGGAAATCTCATACATCTCATTCAAGCCTTTAAGATGACTTCAAAACTCAAATTGAACAACCATTTGAAATGCTGAATGAGTTTCTAACTCAAAACAATGGAATGAAAATATGAGGCAGAATATGCAACAGTATCATATTCAAGTTTTTTTGGCACACAGAATTGTAGCAGAATGAAATAAACTACTCTACTGGCTAAATGCTGTAAGCACAAACACAATACAAGTCCTGTAAAGGTACTATGTATTTTTTAACACTGGTTGTCTCCCACTGAGGCAGGGTGACCTAAAAAGAAAAGAAAAAAAAATTCTTTTTACATTTAGTGATTTATATAGGTATTCAAAATACTATATTCATTTTAACAAAAATAATCGGCAACTTCCACCCTTTCATTTTAACAGAAAAATAATGGCAACCTCCATCCTCTCTTAAGTTTTCTCTGCAGCTGCTTTCTTTTAGACTTATATGCTCTTTTTCTATAAACATTATGGTTTTCATCATCATCTATTTTATGATCATACAGTTCTTCTGCAACAATGTGACTCCAGTCTGGCTTAAATGTAATATTATTGAACTTTAGCCAGGCTGTGTAGCGGAACCTGCTTGTCCTCATGGAATATCCCATAATAGTCATGTCATGCATTGGAGGTTGATCACTGTCTGGGTGCACCGTGGGTTCTGGTCCTGGTCGAGGATACTGACTGAATGCTGCCTCTTTTACCAAAACGTTACTTTGTAAATGAGAGGTGCATTTGTTTGCTTCAGGTGTTTTTTGCTGCTCTTGCCCACTCTTTATCTCACTGTTGATGGAGACATTAAACATTTGTCCATTCCATAAAGAGTCGAGTATAGGAGTTAAGCTAGTTCCTTCTGTGCATATTTCCACATCCTTTGACACCTCTGGACAAGCTGAGAGAACAGGCAGTCCTGCTAAGTCAACCAAAGTTGGAAATAAATCAACCAATTCAACCATACCATTATAAAATGTAAAGTTTTCATTCATGTGTATTCTTTTAAAACTATTTCTTATAAATTTTATACCTGATGCACTTTTTCTATGGGCCTTTAATTCAAATTTTCCACTGATTATCGAATTTTTAAATAGTCTCTGACTTGATGAAGAAAAATTCTTTTCTGCCATGAATGGATTTAGGTTTACATTGTGTAACTTTCTGAGGACATCATTATAGTCAGTATGAGAATAGTCAGTATGAGAATAGTCAGTATGAGAATAGTCAGTATGAGAATTCATCTTGCTTATAATGAATGGAACTCTTGTAGCAACTTCAAAATTGCTATATTTTGACCATTCCTGATGTTCACCAAGTGACCATCCTGTAAAAATAAAAATATTTCCACATTAAAGGGAGAAAACATATAATCTTTTCATAAGTGACAGTAAACGTAGGGAAGAATACCAGTTAAAAATACTGTATGTGTTCTTTATATTATATGATACATACTATACATCTGTACAGTATTACTAAATTTAAAGAGAAAAACTTTCATTTTTCTTTTTAAATCACCCTGCCTTGGTGGGATACGGCCATTTCATGGGTCTGTATTAGGATAAATCTGCCCAAAATGCACCTCATGTTACTGGCTTTCTTTTGTGCTTAACAATGTTTTATTACATGTAAACCACATATTGTATATTTCAGAAAAAAAATAAAGTTTGTTCTATAATAAATACTAACCATGATCTCCAATAAAAGCAACCAGTGTATCAGGAAACGAAGTGCTGACAGTTGACAGAAGATCTCCAATGAGAGCATCAGTGTAGGTGGTAGCTGCATAATATCCCTGCCTAATATATCTGTAATGTGGAAGTAATATAGATTTAGATTTAATGTAGATATAGAAATATAGGTTTAGAAATTTAGAAATATAAATTCAGAAAAGCCTATAACTGTGCAGCATTTTGGATATACCTAAAATAAAAATACAACTTAATGAAAAGTGGGCTGTAGGGTTGTATCTGCAAGGAAGTTAATGCTAATACTTTTAAGAGTATCTAAAAATATAGAATATAAGAACAGTATTTATAATAGTATATGACTCACTGGTAGGATTTTATTTAAAAGAATAAAGGAGGGATCTCAATTCACATGATCGTTTGAACTTTGTGTGCACTTGACTGATTAATAAGAACATGTTTTCTTTGGACCATCCCACCTTAGTGTAAAATGGCCAATGTGGTAATAGAGAGCCTTGTGATTTTTGTATGAATGAAGTAGTATCATGTTCCGGTAGAATTCTTTGGCATTTCTTTTATATTTTATTATTGTTCTACACCTTTTAAGAACTTTTTGGTGGGTTCCATATTTTTAAACCTTTCTGCTTAAATTCAGTTGTACATATTGTATATCAGAATTTTTTTTTACAATATACACACTGAGACAGACTTGAGTCCTGGAGGTGAGAAGTACAATGCATGCATGTTAGAGGGGTTTGGGATGACATCTAAACTGTTATATCTGGCTATCTCTGTAAAGACAGTGATTATGTGTGAATGATGTGAAAGTATTTCCTTTTTTTTTGGGGGGGGGTCATCCTGCCTGGGTGGGAGACAGCCAACGTGTTAAAAAAAAAAAAAAACACCGAGAAGGATAGAAAGTATCAACCACCCTCATAACCAAAATATAAATTTTGTCCCAAAAGAATTTGTTTATTCTCATTCAAGCAAAATTAATTAATGAGCCAAGTCATCCATAACTGGCCTGCAGTGCCCATACCTTTATACAGTATGGCGAGTGGGTTTCTTACCCAGGGTGGTTCCCTGGACCAAAGAGCCCCATCATCAGAAAGTTTGCCCTAGTTGGCACAAAGACCTTTCCCCCGTGCTCCTCAGCTCAGCCACCAAGTGATACAACAGGGCAGAGGCCCAAGAGTGACTCCTCTGAAGAGCACTTTCCACAGGGCCTGTTAAAGTAACAGTGTAACAGAAACCCCCTACTTCACCAAGACAAGGTTACTGCCTCACCAGGTAATATCTAATGATTAAATTGTAGTAGGATTACACCAATAAAAACAGTGTGCCATAAAAAAGGAGACATTAGTAACTGCAGGATGAAGACATAAGCCAGGAAAAGAGCAAATAAACATAATTCTCACAAATACTGTAAATATGGCTAAGGTATTGTCTGTACCTACTGACTTGTATGAAATGGGATGGACTAGTTACATGTCCTGTTATGACATTTGTCTGCATAAGGAAGGAGGGATGATTAATGAATATAATATATACATGTACCAGTAGAGTAAGTCCATATTAAGTAATTTTTTTTTTTAACAAGTCGGCCGTCTCCCACCGAGGCAAGGTGACCCAAAAAGAAAGAAAATCCCCAAAAAGAAAATACTTTCATCATCATTCAACACTTTCACCTCACTCACACATAATCACTGTTTTTGCAGAGGTGCTCAGAACACAGCAGTTTAGAAGCATATATGTATAAAGATACACAACATATCCCTCCAAACTGCCAAGATCCAGAACCCCTCCTTTAGAGTGCAGGCATTGTACTTCCCATTTCCAGGACTCAAGTCCGGCTATATAAAAATAACCGGTTTCCCTGAATCCCTTCACTAAATATTACCCTGCTCACACTCCAATAGCTCGTCAGGTCCCAAATACCATTCGTCTCCATTCACTCCTATCGAACACGCTCATGCACGCCTGCTGGAAGTCTAAGCCCCTTGCCCACAAAACCTCCCTTACCCCTTCCTTCCAACCTTTTCGAGGATGACCCCTTCCCCGCCTTCCTTCTATTCCTATCTATTGCAAATCCATATTAAGTCATTTATCTACTGCAATTTATCTTTCTTGCAAATACTAATGATACCTGGCACATGTTGAAGTTTGTATCATCACTGTAGATCACATTTGATATTTTTCATAAATTTTATCTATCAGTACACTGCATTTAAATATTTTATTTATTTTTCTACCCACATTAGACAATCTACTTAATTCTGTTTCTTTGTGGCATCTAAAGTGGGTTTATTTTATATATAAATATTATACATGTTTTTTCCTTACACCTGTTGTCCCTGTTCACCTATCAGTAAGTAGGTACCTGGGTGTTAGTAGACTGGTGTGGGTCACATCCTGGGTGTCAGTAGACTGGTGTGGGTCACATCCTGGGTGTCAGTAGACTGGTGTGGGTCACATCCTGGGTGTCAGTAGACTGGTGTGGGTCACATCCTGGGTGTCAGTAGACTGGTGTGGGTCACATCCTGGGTGTCAGTAGACTGGTGTGGGTCACATCCTGGGTGTCAGTAGATTGGTGTGGGTCACATCCTGGGTGTTAGTAGACTGGTGTGGGTCACATCCTGGGTGTTAGTAGACTGGTGTGGGTCACATCCTAAGAGGTGTTAGTGTACCTTAGATAAAGCTTGGCTTTGAAATAATCTGAAGTATGATAGCAGGTCTTAACCTGTAAATTCAACTGTGTATTAAAAAAAATACAATAATAACCTGGCATAGAAGTCTGGAAGGGGTCCATATGGAAAGGAGACATTTAATGCAGCAATATCTTCACGATATCTGAGGTCATTCCAGGGATTCCAGGCAACATCAGGAAGACCTTGAGGTCGGCGGTCATTAGGCGCAAGAGGGACATTCTCAATAGGGTAGAAATCTGGAAAATATATTTCAGACAATAGCAGTAGAAGAAAATCCTCTCAAGCGAGGTTCATTTATGCCAGCGAAAGGCACCTAATCCAAGGAATTGGATTGAACATAAATGCCTCCCAGGCACTATATGACTCCTATGGGTTTAGTGCTTCCCCATAAATATAATAATAATAATAAAAGAAAATACATTATCCATTTATCAAATGAAATGTGTTATACAATTACTGTACCTAAGAACATCTGTATAATGAACACAGCAACGTCATCACAGGTGGACGGAACCTACTAGTGGAAGTAGGTCATGCCCATAAGGCATGACCTACTTCCACTGGTTCCTGTGTGAAGGTATGCCTCTGTATTAGTGTAAAAGACTACAACACAGGTGAAATATCTCACTAGTAAACATAACCAGGTGTTGCACCTCTGTCCTGTTTATTAGATTTATTTGTACTGTGTCTGCTTCTACAAATGAAAAATGTTTATTGTTGAACAATAATAAATAACAATAATATTTTTTATTTCCTGACAGTAAGTAATTAAATTTTGAAATAATTGCAAAAAATTGGGTAAATCTATTCTCTGAAAATTTTGTATTACAGTAGAACCCCCGTATCCATGGATTCATTATCTGCAGTTTCAGTTATCCACAGTTTATCATGGTCAGAAAATAACCCTTAATTTTCTTAATATTGACCCCAAAGTGCAAAAGTAGTGATGCTTTCAGTTCTTCAAAGCCTAAAAGAAATGTTTCCCATCAGTGAAAAAGTGCTAAATCTAGATTTATTTTGCATAACTTATCAATTAAACTTTATTATAGGTATGTATGTAAACGAAAAATGACTTGTGTATAAGGTTTGCTACTATCCGCGGATTCAGGTATCCATGGTAGGTCTTGGAACATATCTCCTGCATATATGGGGGGGGGGGGGCTACTGGAGTTTACCTGGAGAGAGTTCCAGGGGTCAATGCCCCCATGGCCCGGTCTGTGACCAGGCCTCATGGTGGATCAGGGCCTGATCAACTAGGCTGTTACTGCTGGCTGCACGCAATCCAACGTTTAAACCACAGCCCGGCTGGTCAGGTACCGACTTTAGGTGCTGTATTATATATATATATATATATTTTAAGATACATGCACTATCATTTTCTAAATGAGGTGGAACACCTACCAACACTTACAATGTGATATGTGATCTTGTATACATATATTCATTTTCTAGTTTCTCATGAAAGACTATTTCAAAATTTAGACCTTGTTATTTGCAGTTTCTTTGATGAAGCTTGGCATTCACATCTCACCTAAAAACTGCTGAGGAAATTTAAGAGGAATGTGAGGCTTATGGTAACCAACAGCCATAAAAAATGGCTGATTTATAGCATTCTTTGTTTTGGTCTTTGCCTGCAATGCCCAACTTCACAACCAAGCGGTTGCAAATTCTGTTGTTTCTATGTCTGGTAGGCTTCCACCAGGCTGCTGATCCACCTGGAAAAACAATAATAATATATCACTATCTAATAACAGATGACAGTTCTCTGCATACTAATTAAGAGTATAGATACTACAGTGCTCTAATTTATAAATACTATATACAGGCAGGCCCTGCTTATACAGCAGGTTAGGTTCTGGATTACTGCTGTAATGATACCCCTCAAGGAAGGTTCCTTCATGTTGGTGAGGGGCTCTTGATTTAGGGAATTGGATCTGTGCTCCAGTTCCCCAAATTAAGCCTGAATGCCTTCCACATCCCCCCCCCAGGCGCTGTATAATCCTCCGGGTTTAGCGCTTCCCCCTTGATTGTAATAATAATGCTGTAATGATATTGATAAATTTATTTCAGCATGTTATAATGTTTGTATAAAGAAGAATGACATTAGGGTGTAATGACGAAAGCCCCTTTATATGCAGAGCATTTTGGGCGAACTTAAGACTAACTTAAGATTAATAAGGCAATAACAATATAAATAATTTTGTACATACAGTCACTTAGGTGAGTGTAAGTTTAAATTTAAGAGTTTACCATGAATAAAAGGGAATTGAATATTCTATTACGTAGTTCATGCTATATGGCTTTAATAAGTTTAATAGAGAGGGATTGTAGGTTTGCTTATTAAAGCAGTAGCCTGGAACCTAACCTGCTGTATAATGGGTGTTTTGATGTTAGTCTGTGGAAAGAGTCCTAGATATAGAGAACTGAGAGACTTTCTACCTGAATGGGGCAGTATATGTTAGTGTGTAGTGCACCATCTGATCCTAAACAAACAGGATCTTGCTTGTGGGCTTGAGTTGGAGGATGATATGCTGACTCTGACCAACTATATGGTTGATCATCACTGTAGTTGCTCACTATACCTGAAGATAGATAATTTGTTAAGAATAAGCTAATTTATATGAAAGTACTTTCCTGTATTACCACACAAACCTCATAACAAACTTTTGTTCACTGCCACTATGATGAACAATGAACATCTAAACCAGCAGTGAGATATCAACAATAGCTTCTAACAGCAATGTGTAATTAGTCTTCAAAAATAACCATCTCTGTACCACCATACTTTTTTCACTTACAGCATCATATACAGTACTGGATGTATTTATTGGATGTACTATATTTCCTCTATTTATTGATAATATTGACAGCAAAACATCTATGTAAAAAACTGACCAGGATGAAAAATCTTCCCAGCAGAGACTGTGTGGTAGCCATGTTCCTTGAAATACTGCGGTAATGTTGTAAAGTTACCAGCATGAGTCCGCCAGTAAAAGTGGACATCATACAACTTGGTGGTGTCTGGTCGTCGTGAGGTCAGAAAGGAAGTACGACTTGGACCACATAAGGCTTGCTGAAATTGAAATTAGGCTTTCTTCATTATCATTTATTGGTATATTAACCAAATTGTTAATTTTTTCACATTCATAATCTCACTGCAGTTGGAAAATATGATGAGTACAGTGGACCCCCGGTTAACGAGCTTTTTTCATTCCAGTAGTATGTTCAGGTGCCAGTACTGACCGAATTTTTTCCCATAAGGAATATTGTGAAGTAGATTAGTCCATTTCAGACCCCCAAACATACACGTACAAACGCACTTACATAAATACACTTACATAATTGGTCGCATTTGGAGGTGATCGTTAAGCGGGGGTCCACTGTATTTTGGTTCTTATCCATGCATTTCTTTCCTCTCAAGCTGATTTTTGCTCTTGTTTGTTTGTGGGTTTGTCTAACCACGTACTGTAGTACTTAATTCCTGAAATTGTCATTAATTTTTTTTGCAAGTTGTAAGTTACACTATATGTATTTCTTAAATTTTAATTTTACTCAAACAACATCTCCAATCAATATTATAGGATTATGCATTAGTCTCATATTTTCTTTATCCACTTTATTTGCACCTAAATTAGGTTTGTTTTCAAAATTCTCAATTTTCATTATTTTTTTCTATATGTAACATGCATTCATTTTACTTTTAATGTGTTGCATTTATATAGCGATACTGTACATATGTACAATACATATTTTTTTCAAATTTCTATTACCATGTTAGTATTCGTCCTAACTTCAGACTTCCCAAAATGTATTGCATAACTATGGGATTTTTCCTTTAAAAATTGAACATTGTAAACATACTCTTGGAAAATGAACAATCTGTTATTGAATAAATGTATTAATTACCACTTCCCAGGTTAATCACACACCTCTGCTCACTCATGTGCCTAATTTTATCTAGAAATCCTTTGGTCTTCCCTGACACTCATAGTACTCAAAAACCTATGAATGTTAAATTCAGTACATTTTATGTCACATCAAACTTACTTGTGCAAAAGCCCGAGTAAAGATTGTTCCATGATGTGCAAGTGTGTCAATATTTGGAGTTAAGGCCAATGTGTCCCCATAACATCCTAGGACTGGACGTAAATCATCTACAATAATTAGCAGCACATTTGGATGACTGAGATTACTGGTGACACTGTGGACTGAAAAAAATATCATAGTATTACTGTACTAGGCAGAGTGTTGAGTTTTTCACCTTCCATTTTATTGATGACACTGTGCTTCTGGGAGATTCTGAAGAGAAGTTGCAGAGGTTAGAGAAGGAAATTAAAAGTGAACATAGGAAAGGGTAAGATGATGAGGATAACAAAAAATTTAAGAAATGAAAAACTGGATATCAGATTAGAGAAAGGGTGTGGAGGTGAATATATTCAAATATTTGGGATTGAGAGGGGAATGTATGAGTATAGTGGTACTAATGCTCTTTTATGGGTATGAAGCATGAGAGGTGAATGTTGTAGCTGGAGGCAGTGGAGATGTGGTGTCTGAGGGCAATGTGTGATGTGAATATAATGCAGAGAATCTGTAGCTTGGAGATAAGAAGGTGTGGGGTTACTAAAAGTATTATCCAGAGGGATGAAAAGGGGTTGTTGAGGTGGTTCAGACATTTAGAGAGGATGGAACAAAATAGAATGACTTGGAGAGCATATAAATCTGTAAGTGGAAGGAAGGAGGGGTAGAATCATCCTAGGAAAAGTTGGAAGATAAGATAAGATTTCGTTCGGATCTTTAACCCCGGAGGGTTAGCCACCCAGGATAACCCAAGAAAGTCAGTGCGTCATCGAGGACTGTCTAACTTATTTCCATTGGGGTCCTTAATCTTGTCCCCCAGGATGCGACCCACACCAGTCGACTAACACTCAGGTACCTATTTGCTGCTAGGTGAACAGGACAACAGGTGTAAGGAAACGTGTCGAAATGTTTCCACCCGCCGGGAATCGAACCCGGGCCCTCCATGTGTGAAGCGGGAGCTTTAGCCACCAGGCCACTGGGAGGGAGGGGGTAAAGGAGGTTTTGTGTGTGAGGAGGCTTAGTGTACATTTGCACATTAGATAGGAGCGAGTGAATTCAAATGGTTTTTTATGATTTGATGTGCTGTTGGAGTGTGAGCAAAGTAACATTTTTGAAGGGATTCAAGGAGGTGGAAAGTACAGTGGACCCCCGCATAACGATTACCTCCGAATGCGACCAATTATGTAAGTGTATTTATGTAAGTGCGTTTGTACGTGTATGTTTGGGGGTCTGAAATGGACTAATCTACTTCACAATATTTCTTATGGGAACAAATTCGGTCAGTACTGGCACCTGAACATACTTCTGGAATGAAAAAATATCGTTAACCGGGAGTACACTGTACAGTGCCTGCACTCTGAAGAAGGGGTGTTGATATGTTGCAGTTTTTAAACTAGTTTAGGTGCACCTCTGGCAAGACAGTGATGGACTGAATGATGATGAAAGTGTTTCTTTTTTTTTTTTTGAGTCACCCTGTCTTGGTGGGAAATGGCCAACGTGTAAAAAAAAAAAATTATGTAATGCGGAAGATCCTCTTCAAATTAAATCTTTTCTTTTCTGTGGTTAATAAAAAAAACACAAACATAAAATGTGTACTTTGATGTTAATGTGTAGTTTGATGTTAATGTGTAGTTTGATGTTAATGTGTAGTTTGATGTTAATGTGTAGTTTGATGTTAATGTGTAGTTTGATGTTAATGTGTAGTTTGATGTTAATGTGTAGTTTGATGTTAATGTGTAGTTTGATGTTAATGTGTAGTTTGGTGTTAATGTGTAGTTTGATGTTAATGTGTAGTTTGGTGTTAATGTGTAGTTTGATGTTAATGTGTAGTTTGATGTTAATGTGTAGTTTGATGTTAATGTGTAGTTTGATGTTAATGTGTAGTTTGATGTTAATGTGTAATTTGATGTTAATGTGTAGTTTGATGTTAATGTGTAGTTTGATGTTAATGTGTAGTTTGATGTTAATGTGTAATTTGATGTTAATGTGTAGTTTGATGTTAATGTGTAGTTTGATGTTAATGTGTAGTTTGGTGTTAATGTGTAGTTTGGTGTTAATGTGTAGTTTGATGTTAATGTGTAGTTTGATGTTAATGTGTAGTTTGATGTTAATGTGTAATTTGATGTTAATGTGTAGTTTGATGTTAATGTGTAGTTTGATGTTAATGTGTAGTTTGGTGTTAATGTGTAGTTTGATGTTAATGTGTAGTTTGATGTTAATGTGTAGTTTGATGTTAATGTGTAGTTTGATGTTAATGTGTAATTTGATGTTAATGTGTAGTTTGATGTTAATGTGTAGTTTGGTGTTAATGTGTAGTTTGATGTTAATGTGTAGTTTGATGTTAATGTGTAGTTTGATGTTAATGTGTAGTTTGATGTTAATGTGTAGTTTGGTGTTAATGTGTAGTTTGATGTTAATGTGTAGTTTGATGTTAATGTGTAGTTTGGTGTTAATGTGTAGTTTGATGTTAATGTGTAGTTTGATGTTAATGTGTAGTTTGATGTTAATGTGTAGTTTGATGTTAATGTGTAGTTTGGTGTTAATGTGTAGTTTGATGTTAATGTGTAGTTTGGTGTTAATGTGTAGTTTGATGTTAATGTGTAGTTTGATGTTAATGTGTAGTTTGGTGTTAATGTGTAGTTTGATGTTAGTGTAGTTTGATGTTAATGTGTACTTTGGTAAGTGTTAATGTGTAGTTTGATGTTAATGTGTAGTTTGATGTTAATGTGTAGTTTGATGTTAATGTGTAGTTTGATGTTAATGTGTAGTTTGATGTTAATGTGTAGTTTGATGTTAATGTGTAGTTTGGTGTTAATGTGTAGTTTGATGTTAATGTGTAGTTTGGTAAGTAAGTGTTAATGTGTAGTTTGGTGTTAATGTGTAGTTTGATGTTAATGTGTAGTTTGATGTTAATGTGTAGTTTGGTGTTAATGTGTAGTTTGATGTTAATGTGTAGTTTGGTGTTAATGTGTAGTCTGATGTTAATGTGTAGTTTGGTAAGTAAGTGTTAATGTGTAGTTTGGTGTTAATGTGTAGTTTGGTAAGTAAGTGTTAATGTGTAGTTTGGTGTTAATGTGTAGTTTGGTAAGTAAGTGTTAATGTGTAGTTTGGTGTTAATGTGTAGTTTGGTAAGTAAGTGTTAATGTGTAGTTTGGTGTTAATGTGTAGTTTGATGTTAATGTGTAGTTTGATGTTAATGTGTAGTTTGATGTTAATGTGTAGTTTGATGTTAATGTGTAGTCTGATGTTAATGTGTAGTCTGATGTTAATGTGTAGTTTGGTAAGTAAGTGTTAATGTGTAGTTTGGTGTTAATGTGTAGTTTGGTGTTAATGTGTAGTTTGATGTTAATGTGTAGTTTGATGTTAATGTGTAGTCTGATGTTAATGTGTAGTTTGATGTTAATGTGTAGTCTGATGTTAATGTGTAGTCTGATGTTAATGTGTAGTTTGGTAAGTAAGTGTTAATGTGTAGTTTGGTGTTAATGTGTAGTCTGATGTTTATGTGTAGTTTGGTAAGTAAGTGTTAATGTGTAGTTTGGTGTTAATGTGTAGTTTGATGTTAATGTGTAGTTTGATGTTAATGTGTAGTTTGATGTTAATGTGTAGTCTGATGTTAATGTGTAGTTTGATGTTAATGTGTAGTCTGATGTTAATGTGTAGTTTGGTAAGTAAGTGTTAATGTGTAGTTTGGTGTTAACTGGAAAAAAATCTGATCATAGAATGGCTATACTGTTGTGAGCAGTAATAAAAATATATTGATAAAGAAAGCATATTTATATACTACTGTATTGTATGCATGAATGACAGGATGTGAGTAAAATCCAGAGATGCTGAATCCAGTTTTCCAGACACTGTTACTTATAATCATGGGAAGTGCTAAACCAGTAGGGGTCATACAGCGCATGGTTTGATCCGAGGAAGGGGTTAGTGACCCCAGTTACTATGATCAAAGCACCTCTCTCGACCTCTCAACGGCAGTTCAATGATACTCGTGAGGGGCTCATGATCCAAGGAATTAGATCTATCCTCCCCTTCCTTGGATCGGACGTAGAAGCCTCCCATTTCCCCAGCCGTTGCATGAACCCCCATTAATTTAGCATGACCCCATAAGGGGCTGACCCACCATACATACCTACAAGGGTAAATATCACCAAAACATGTTCCTTCATTCTGTATTTTTGCAGAGTTGAAATTAATAACTTTTAAGTAGTGGCACTGTAGTGTTAAACCAGCTGGCACTCGTTAAGAACAGCTGGCACTCGTTAAGAACAGCTGGCACTCGTTAACAACAGTTGGCACTCGTTAACAACAGCTGGCACTCGTTAACAACAGCTGGCACTCGTTAACAACAGCTAGCACTCGTGTTAACAGTTGGCACTGATAAGATTGCTTGATGGCGAGTGCCAACAAGGCTACACTGCAGCACCATTATATTTAGGCTATGTGTGCATTTACACTTTTTTTTTACACATGTCTTGAGGACAAAATGCTACAGCCATACAGAAAAAACATAACCAATGTAAATAAGGACCCCAATGTAAATAAGTAAGGAACCCAATGTGAATAAGTAAGGAACCCAATGTGAATAAGTAAGGAACCCAATGTGAATAAGTAAGGAACCCAATGTGAATAAGTAAGGAACCCAATGTGAATAAGTAAGGAACCCAATGTGAATAAGTAAGGAACCCAATGTAAATAAGTAAGGAACCCAATGTGAATAAGTAAGGAACCCAATGTGAATAAGTAAGGAACCCAATGTGAATAAGTAAGGAACCCAATGTGAATAAGTAAGGAACCCAATGTAAATAAGTAAGGAACCCAATGTGAATAAGTGAGGACCCCAATGTAAATAAGTAAGGAACCCAATGGAAACAAGTCACTGACTTTTTTTTTGGGTCATCCTGGGTAATTTAGACATATGTTACTATGGATGATAATCTATGTAACTGTATTTATGTGTATCTGTACCTAAATAAACTTACTTATGTTGATTTAACCCATGAAAACCCAATGAAGTTATGAGTTGACAATTATTCCAGCCATGGTGCTGTGGGTTAACAATTATTCCAGCCATGGTGCTGTGGGTTAACAATTATTCCAGCCATGGTGCTGTGGGTTAACAATTGTTCCAGCCATGGTGCTGTGGGTTAACAACTATTCCAGCCATGGTGCTGTGGGTTAACAATTATTCCAGCCATGGTGCTGTGGGTTAACAATTATTCCAGCCATGGTGCTGTGGGTTAACAATTATTCCAGCCATGGTGCTGTGGGTTAACTATTCCAGCCATGGTGCTGTGGGTTAACTATTCCAGCCATGGTGCTGTGGGTTAATTGTTCCAGCCATGGTGCTGTGGGTTAACAATTTTTCCAGCCATGGTGCTGTGGGTTAACAATTGTTCCAGCCATGGTGCTGTGGGTTAACAACTATTCCAGCCATGGTGCTGTGGGTTAACAACTATTCCAGCCATGGTGCTGTGGGTTAACAACTATTCCAGCCATAGTGCTGTGGGTTAACAATTATTCCAGCCATGGTGCTGTGGGTTAACAACTATTCCAGCCATGGTGCTGTGGGTTAACAATTATTCCAGCCATGGTGCTGTGGGTTAACAACTATTCCAGCCATGGTGCTGTGGGTTAACAACTATTCCAGCCATGGTGCTGTGGGTTAACAACTATTCCAGCCATAGTGCTGTGGGTTAACAATTATTCCAGCCATGGTGCTGTGGGTTAACTATTCCAGCCATGGTGCTGTGGGTTAACAACTATTCCAGCCATGGTGCTGTGGGTTAACAACTATTCCAGCCATGGTGCTGTGGGTTAACAACTATTCCAGCCATAGTGCTGTGGGTTAACAATTATTCCAGCCATGGTGCTGTGGGTTAACAATTGTTCCAGCCATGGTGCTGTGGGTTAACAATTGTTCCAGCCATGCTGTGGGTTAACAATTGTTCCAGCCATGATACTGTGGATAGAAAATTGTTCCAGCCATGGTACTGTGAATTGACAATTGTTCCAGCCATGGTACTGTGGATTGACAATTATTCCAGCCATGGTGCTGTGGGTTAACAATTGTTCCAGCCATGGTGCTGTGGGTTAACAATTGTTCCAGCCATGGTACTGTGGGTTAACAATTGTTCCAGTTGTGGAAAATACTGTATATATTTTCCAGAAATTCAGTATTTATATGTATATAGATGGCCATACTGTATTTAATAACATTTATGTCATAGAAAACAGAAAGCCTGCGTCTGCGCAGAAGGAGAGTCACCATTTTGTTTGAATTGAATAAAATGTTGTGAATAATGGGAAGAATTTTTCGTGCTCTAGAGGTTAAAATTGTGTTGACACCTCTCAAATAGGAGGCGAAATTGTTGGATGTGCATTCCTGCATAACTTGAGATATCAGACGACTGGACAAGACAGCTCCAGGAACCTCAGATAAGTCTTATGTAGTAACCTGGCCAGTGTTATTTTCATAGATAGACAGTGAGGTTTTCTGAGTATGATACACATTAATCTCCAGTCAAATTGGTGAGTGATATTAAGATATTTTCCTTCTGTTGTATAAATGTGCATATATATAATTCTTTATTATTTTTAATATACAGTCCACAAATTTATATATTTACCTGTATTCCTGGTGTATGTATATTTCATTTATAATTAATAGGTCCAGAGCAACTTGTGGTTATGACAGTGGTAGGTGTCGAAGGGGGACATTTTTTGCGACCTAGGTGTCCCAAATTCCTACTTATCTAACTGATAAATAATAATTATCTTTGTTATTTACTGTTATGTACATAATGATACATTCAGATAAATGCAGTTTTCCACACCAGTCATGGTACTGTGGATTGACAATTGTTCCAGCCATGGTACTGTGGATTGACAATTGTTCCAGCCATGGTGCTGTGGGTTAACAATTGTTCCAGCCATGGTACTGTGGACTGACAATTGCTCCAGCCATGGTGCTGTGGGTTGACATTTGTTCCAGCCATGGTGCTGTGGGTTAACAATTGTTCCAGTCATGGTACTGTGGATTGACAATTGTTCCAGCCATGGTGTTGTGGATTGACAAATTGTTCCAGCCATGGTGCTGTGGGTTGACATTTGTTCCAGCTATGGTGCTGTGGGTTGACAATTGTTCCAGCCATGGTGCTGTGGGTTAACAGTTGTTCCAGCCATGGTGCTGTGGGTTAACAATTGTTCCAGCCATGGCACTATGGATTGACAATTGTTCCAGCCATGGTGCTGTGGGTTAACAATTGTTCCAGCTATGGTGTTGTGGGTTAACAATTGTTCCAGCCATGGTGCTGTGGGTTAACAATTGTTCCAGCCATGGTACTGTGGATTGACAATTGTTCCAGCCATGGTGCTGTGGGTTAACAATTGTTCCAGCTATGGTACTGTGGGTTGACAAATTGTTCCAGCCATGGTGCTGTGGGTTGACAAATTGTTCCAGCCATGGTGCTGTGGGTTGACATTTGTTCCAGCTATGGTGCTGTGGGTTAACAATTGTTCCAGCCAGTGCTGTGGGTTGACATTGTTCCAGCTATTGCGCTGTGGGTTGACAATTGTTCCAGCTATGGTGCTGTGGGTTGACAATTGTTCCAGCTATTGTGCTGTGGGTTGACAATTGTTCCAGCTGTGGTGCTGTGGATTAAGTTGTTCCAGCTATTGTGCTGTGGGTTGACAATTGTTCCAGCTATTGTACTGTGGATTGACAATTGTTCCAGCCATGGTGCTGTGGATTGACATTTGTTCCAGCCATGATACTATGGATTAACAATTGTTCCATCCATGATACTGTGGACTGACAGTTGTTCCAGTCATGATACTGTGGATTGAAAATTGTTCCAGCCATGATACTATGGATTGACAATTGTTCCAGCCATGATACAATGGATTGACAATTGTTCCAGCCATGATACTATGGATTGACAATTGTTCCAGCCATGATACAATGGATTAACAATTGTTCCAGCCATGATACTATGGATTGACAATTGTCCCAGCCATGATCCTATGGATTGACAATTGTTCCAGCCATGATACAATGGATTGACAATTGTTCCAGCCACGATACTATGGATTGACAATTGTTCCAGCCATGATACTAGGGATTGACAATTGTTCCAATTATGATACTATGGATTGACAATTGTTCCAGCCATGATACTAGGGATTGACAATTGTTCCAGCCATGATACTAGGGATTGACAATTGTTCCAGCCATGATACAATGGATTGACAATTGTTCCAGCCATGATACTAGGGATTGACAATTGTTCCAGCCATGATACTATGGATTGACAATTGTTCCAGCCATGATACAATGGATTGACAATTGTTCCAGCCATGATATTATGGATTAACAATTGTTCCAGCCATGATACTATGGATTAACAATTGTTCCAGTCATGATACTATGGATTAACAATTGTTCCAGCCATGATACTATGGATTAACAATTGTTCCAGCCATGATACTATGGATTAACAATTGTTCCAGCCATGATACTATGAATTGACAATTGTTCCAGCCATGATACTATGGATTGACAATTGTTCCAGCCATGATACTATGGATTAACAATTGTTCCAGCCATGATACTATGGATTAACAATTGTTCCAGCCATGATCCTATGGATTGACAATTGTTTCAGCCATAATACTATGGATTAACAATTGTTCCAGCCATGATACTATGGATTAACAATTGTTCCAGCCATGATACTATGGATTAACAATTGTTCCAGCCATGATTCTATGGATTGACAATTGTTTCAGCCATAATACTATGTATTAACAATTGTTCCAGCCATGATACTATGGATTAACAATTGTTCCAGCCATGGTATTATTAGTTCATTCTTTCAAAATCTAACTTCTTGATGCACTGTTGTATGACGCTGACTGAACCTCCTCATTACAGTGTGCTCAGCACCATTTTTTTCCATAAGAAACTCCTCTTACAGTGCCACTCTGATTATACATATATAATTTTAAAAATTAGTTGTATATATAGATTAATTAATCATATTTTACTGCTAAAAACATTAATAATAAAAGGACAACATTGGCAACTATGAATGTCATATGATCAACACCACTGTCAGATGTAAAATAATAAGTGTAATTAAATAAAATATGAGTATGTGAATAAAATTGTATACTAGTTTATCTCATGTTTCAGTATATTTATTTAAAATTTCAAGAAAGTGGGGTAATAAAGCAGAATTCGGGTTTAATGGTGGGAAATATGAGGTACGAGCACTGGGTGGAGGGTGCCGGCAGCAAGCAGCATCACCTGACACTAGTAAACAAGATGGGAGCTGCTGTGGTACCTGTTGCTGTTGTTACCGGGTTTTGGGCCATAATTGGCATTATATTGCCTTTTATCGTGGCCAAGGGTCCAAATAAAGGGTAGGTATTCTTCGCCGCTGTAAAGATTTTTATATATGCATGTGTATCTATTCACATTTGTGATGTTTGAAAGTGCGAGTTGATCTAGTGGCCCAAATAATATTTATTTCTACAAGTACATGATACAACTTATACAGACCATAGTTCACATCAATGACATACTACTATAGAGAAAGTCACTTGTTATGCTGAGCATTTCCCGCAAATTAGGTCAATTTTGTCGCCAGGATGCGACCCACACAAGTTCACTAACACCCAGGTACCTATTTTACTGCTAGGTGAACATGGACAGCAGGTGTCTTAAGGAAACACGTCCAGATGTTTCCAACCGTATCGGGGATCGAACCCCGGACCTGAGTGTGTGAGGTGAGTGCACTTGGGATCGAGCTACAGGACGCCTTAAGATGGAAATATGTCACATTGTTTAACTTGATCGGGTTATCCTGATCTAATTCCACATAATGTACAATGTAGGTGAATCTGCAATATATGTAAAACTTCACTCTGCCAGTCTTATCATTATGTAAATATGACACAATGTGGGGTTATGGCATTTTATTTACAAAGACCTTTCATCCTTGATAGGCACCTAAAGTCAGTTCCTGATCAGCCGGGCTGTGGCTCGTACGTTGGTTTGCGTGCATCCAGCGGCAACAGCCTGGTTGATCAGGCTCTGATCCACCAGGAGGCCTGGTCACAGACCGGGCCGCGGGGGCGTTGACCCCCGGAACTCTCTCCAGGTAAACTCCAGGTAATCTGCCAGGGAATTTTGCCAGTTCACAGTTATTAAGCCCTACCATTGTATTACCATATATTCATCGCCATGTTATCCCATCCACTTCCGGGGTTATTGCTGCCTTAGTCTTATAATGGCTTCTTTTACCCAGCTAAAGGTTCTATAGCTTTGGAGTTTTCTTGGCACTTCCCTCTCTGTTACAGGGTGACATTTTCTCTCAAAATACTTAATCTAGTTGACTAGTACTGTTCATTACTTTTACAGGTCAATAAGAAAATTCTTTTGACCTCTTTTTAATAGTTTTGTAAAATTGGATTTCCATGCAGTGTCTTTGCCTTTCAAAATCATCATCATCTTGTTTCAGTCTCTCAGTTCTCTCTCTGCTACCTTAGCATGTTCTTAATGGGGTTTTTTATAACCACATAACAGCATTTTAATGTACTTTAAAAAATCATGATTATCCTCTTCAGTGGCTCTTTTCATATTTATATCATACTACACTCGGTCCATTTGAATTTCACTCTGTTCATTTGTATTTCACTCTGTCCACTTGTATTTCACTCTGTCCATTTGTATTTCACTCTGTCCATTTGTATTTCACTCTGTCCATTTGTATTTCACTCTGTCCATTTGTATTTCACTCTGTCCATTTGTATTTCACTCTGTCCATTTGTATTTCACTCTGTCCATTTGTATTTCACTCTGTCCATTTGTATTTTGCTCTGTCCATTTGTATTTCACTCTGTCCATTTGTATTTCACTCTGTCCATTTGTATTTCACTCTGTCCATTTGTATTTCACTCTGTCCATTTGTATTTCATTTTGAAAAATTATATTTTTTTTCTTTCTTAGGGTGATACAAGTAGTGCTGGTGCTGACTGCATCAACATGTTGGCTGTTGTAAGTAGCTTTTAAATTCTCTCAGTCATTCAGAAAATATGTTCAGTATAGTACATCACTGTAGGTTTATACTATACCACTAGTAATACATTTTGTGTAATTCTTGCTAAACATTGAGTAAACAGATTTTGCTGAAGATGGTTTTTGTGTGGCGCAAGCTGTATAAGGACGATAAGAAGCACTTGTGCAATATTTGGGTAGCTTTATTGTGGAAACGTTTTGTCAGCCAGTGGCTTCGTCAGTCCAAAACAAAGAACATTGGAAGATGTGGAGTTTGAGGTAATCTGTCCTTCCACCTTTCTTCTTTGCTTTGAACTGATGAAGCCATTGGTTGGTAAAACATTGCCGTGAAAAAGATACCCAAATGTTGAACAAGTATCTCATTAATTTGTCAGTTTTCTAAGATATTTATAAAATAGCTGTATAATATTTGCAAACTTTGGTCTGCAGTAAATTCATTATCATGGAGATCAGAGGGAAATTTATTTCAGGGTCAATATTAGCACTAATGGACTATAATATAAGCAGTAAGAAATTAGTGATGAGGAAGAGTTAGAACTACCCAATGCTGTACTTCTAATAATAATAAAAGTGTTTTTAACATTATTATAAGTGAAAAATACCGAATACTTCAAAGTAATAATTTTACAAAGAATGGTGATATAATAAAAAAAACAGTAAACAACAAAGTTTAACCCTTTGAGGGTCGACAGGCCCTCTCCGAAACTCGTTCTCAGGGTCGGCCAAATTTAAAAAAAAAAAAAATTATTTTCTCTTATGAAAAGATAGAGAATCTTTTCCCGATCATAACGACACCAAAAGTTTGAAATTTGATAGAAAACTTACGGAATTATGCTCTCGCAAAGTTAGCGGTCTCGGCGATGTTTACGGATCGGCGATTTTGCCCACTTTGAGCCCCATTTTCGGCCAATTTCACTGTACTAGTCGACAAAAAACATAAATATTTCGCTAGAACTCCATTTTTTCTATCGAATGGGTGCAAGAAACCACCCATTTATAAATTCAACTATCCAGTACAGTGGTCAGAATTTAGCAATTTTGCCAATTTCACACAAATTTCAAAAGATGCCAATTTCGGAATAGGGTCCAGAATAAACAAGAAAGACATTCCTGGCACTAAAATGACATTTCCTCTAGTCATTAGTCACGTCTCAAGGCCCCTCTTATATTCTTTTGCTTTCCACTTTGAATTTTTATTCTCACAAAAAATATAAGATTTACTGTTATGCAGACTACTGCATTAGTGTAAAAAATGGTATAAATATTATTGGTGCACTTGTGAAAGAATATTAGACTCACCAGTTGACGTGTATTGCACGCTTGGCACGATTTGTTTACTTTTGAAGTTTGGTAAAAATCGAACATTTCTGCTACTTTGAGCTCAATTTCAAGGCACCTTTCATTGTAAAACCAGTCAAAATCATCTCAATTTCAGTAATATGTCTTCCATTCTATAAAATGAGACCAAGAAAACTAGAATACAACAATAAATACTATACGAAAATACACTGCAAAGTCGCTGATTTATTAAAAAAAAATGGAAAAAGTTTTTTTTTTCTCATTATGCACCGTGTGCTGCAGGATTTTTTTTAGACTGCGCACACTGACCACATAGACCCATTCTTTCATATGAAGGCCTACCAGCTTTCTCCCACTAGATTTGAGGTCGCTAGAATTTATGAGTACTAGTACGTCAAAAACCCCTACGCGTAAGACGTACTAGTACGACGAAAACCCTCAAAGGGTTAATGACCCCATGAGAGATGTAGAATGAGGAAATATCATTGTGTATGAGTGGAAAACAGGCATAAACAAAGATGACATGAATCAAGAAAACACTAGACGTAAGAGTAAATACAGATTCTCATGTTTAAACAGACTTGTCTATGAGTGGAAGAATCTGCCAAGTACAACAGTAAAACAAGCTGAAACATTGGGGAGCTTAAAAAATAGGTTAGACAACTATGCGTATGAGTGAGAAGGATTGGGTTTGATTAGGATCTGCATGTCATAAAGGCATTGAAGCTTAATTTCTTGGATAGCTTCGGGAATAGATTGGACAAATACATAGGTGGGAATGGTTGGATTTGAGCATGACCTCCCTAGTATGAACCAGTAGACCTGCTGCAGTGTTCCTCCATTCTTATTAAACTTGTATAGTACTATTCTAATAATACATAGTGTAATTTATTAAGGAATATGTACATGTATATAGTAAGGCTTTGACATTACCAACTTTGGCATTATTAGGTATTTTTATATTTATTAACTTCAGTTTATGAAAATAATGTTAATTATCTGTAATATTTATTCATTTTTTCTCCAGGTATTATCTCTGAGGTTTATATCTCTAAATATATATATATGTATGCTGACAGTTTATTTTAATTCTTACTCTAGGGTATTCTTGACTGGTGGTGAATAGGTGACCTGCAGTTTCAGTTACGCCTCTTGTAGTTATTAAACTTTAAAGCCAATTAACCAAATTTATCTGAATATAGTAGACAATTTCATCTCAAAATTATCATATTCCTTGTTTAACATTTTCTGGTTTAGGTAGGAAATGTATATTGTATATTCACTATGTAAGGTAGGAAGGACTCCCTAGATGCAGTTGTACATCAGCACTTGTCTTTTTTCTAGCTGGCTTCTTTCTTATATGCATCAGATGAACCCTCTCATTGGACCACAACTGCACAACACAACCATTCTGGCCCTACTATACCTTTGGGTAAGTGTCATTATTTCCTCTGGGTTTTGTTAACCATCACATAACCTTACTAAGGATGAATTAGACACAAGTGCAGCACTTGGGTATCTTTATCGAGGAAATATTCACCACACAGTGGCTTTGTATAGGACTGATGAAGCCACTGTGTGGTGAAATATTTCCTCAATAAGGATACCCAAGTGTTGCACATGTGTCTAATTTATCAACTTGTCAGGTTTCTGAATCATTTATCTACACTTACTAAGGATCATTACAGAGAACATGCACTAGAAAGATTTTCTTTGCAAACAGTGTTAGGTCAGTTTAATGTGCCATAAGATGGGGGGGGGGGGTAGCAAGTGCTACAGCCACTAAAACAAGACACTTTAAGATGAACTAAATATAGTGGACCCTCAACATTCGATACTAATCCATTCCTGAGAGCTATCGAATGTCGAAAATATCGAAAGTCGAATTAATTTTCCCCATAAGAAATAATGGAAATCAAATTAATCCGTGCAAGACACCCAAAAGTATGAAAAAAAAGTTTTTACCACATGAAATATTAAGTTTAATGCAATAGAATAATTACAATAACAACAATAACAATAGATTAATAACAATAGAATAATTGACACTTACCTTTAATGAAGATCTGGTGATGATTGATGGGATGGGAGGAGGGGAGAGTGTGGATGGTGTTAGTATTTAGAAGGGGAATCCCCTTCCATTAGGACTTGAACTGGCAGCCTCACCATGCCTTACCAAACTGTGTATGCCACTACGATTCTTAAATCTTTCAAACCAACCTTTGCTGGCCTTAACTTCACTCACATCACCACTAGTTGCAGGCAATTCTTTACCAAATCATCATGCAATCCAACACACGCACTCCACTTTCGTACTTTGCAATTATCTCTTTCTTCATTTCAATAGTCATTAGCATGTTTTTTCTCGAAGGGTTGGCACTAGAAGCTTTCTTGGGGCCCATGGTTACTTATTTTGCAGAAACAAGCACCAAAAACAGTGATAATATGGATAATATGGAATGTACCAAATGTATCCTTAGATGCATGCACACTGGCTGGCTTGTAAACACTGGCACACATGGGGCAGTTCAGGTCACACATGGACACGTCTCATACGAATCGTATCAAATGTCGGGTTTTCCATCGAATGTTGAGGCGAAATTTTTGCGTTAAAATGCATCGAATGTCGGATTTATCGAATGTCGATGCCTTCAAATGTCGGGGGTCCACTGTACTGAAAACAGGATACCTTAAGATGAGCTTTGCTTCTGTAGCTACAAATAGGTAATCATATTAATAGAAATGTACAGTAGCTTTTGATGTATCTGTATATATATGGAGTTTTATCAGTACGTTAGTCCCAATTTTATGGATTAAAGTACTACAGTGGACCCCCGCATAACGATTACCTCCGAATGCGACCAATTATGTAAGTGCGTTTGTACGTGTATGTTTGGGGGTCTGAAATGGACTAATCTACATCACAATATTTCTTATGGGAACAAATTCGGTCAGTACTGGCACCTGAACATACTTCTGGAGTGAAAAAATATCGTTAACCGGGGGTCCACTGTATATTGTTAATGTTAGTGTGTAGCTAAATTATAGCCATAATGGTTCTTGTATATTAAATACAGCTAAAAAATCATTAGGATAAGTAATCCATTTTCTCACTTAGTATTGCTGGATATGATGATTCAGTCTGAAGTCTCATTCTTTTCATAACTTCTCCATTCTCATCTTAATGGTACAAATAAAGTTATACAAGACAACAAACCTCTGAATTGTCTATTTGAAAGGAATTCTCTTGTCAAAAGTAGGATCACTACTTAGGCACAAAATTTCATGTAACAAGAGGTATACCTTCCCTTTCTTTAGTTGATGTACAATTATTCTTCTTTCAACAAACTGGCCATATCCCACCGAGACAGGGTGGCCCAAAAAAGAAAAAAAAACAAAAGTTTCTCTTCTTTAGTAATGTATACAGAAGGGGTTACTAGCCCCTTCCTCCCAGCATTTTAGTCGCCTCTTACGACACGCATGGCTTACGGAGGAAGATTTCTATTCCACTTCCCCATGGGGATATGAGGAAATAAACAAAAATAAGAACTAGTAAGTAAATAGAAGAAAACCCAGAGGGGTGTGTATATATATATGCTTGTACAAGCATGTGTAGTGTGACCTAAGTGTAAGTAGAAGTAGCAAAACATACCTGAAATCTTGCATGTTTATGAGACAGATAAGACACTAGCAATCCTACCATCATGTAAAACAATTACAGGCTTTCGTTTTACACTCGGCAGGATGGTAGTACCTCCCTGGGTAGTTGTACACCTAGATGGTGCACAATTGTGTATGTTAAATGTTTTGTTATACTATGTTAGAATTATGAAGGAAAAATTGGTATTTTATAACTAGAAGAATGTCATGGCTGTTTGCTTAGCTGACATTTTGGCTGAACATATTTATTCTATTGTTATGAAGGATATGTTCCTATGGAGGTTATGCATCACTTCCTGAAGTCTGTGTGACAGAGTCAGTTTTAGACGTTTATAAACTGACAGTAGTTGACCCCGTAGTATAAGGTGCAAGTCACATCTTGCACTATAGGTAGGGAGAACCTTTTCTTCCTTCAGTATAGATTTAATAAGACATTATCAATAATTTTAGATACGACAATATCTGCGTGCCTCTTCAAAGACAGTAATTATGTATGAATGATGGTGAAAGTTTTTTCTTTCTTTTTGGGTTTTTCTTCTTTTTGGGCCACCTGCCTCAGTGGGAAATGACTGACATGTTAAAAAAAAAAAATCGACAGTTTTGAAAGGGAGTATTGTATTATACTACACATTCCTGTAGTTAAATACATTAATGTTAATTGGCCCTATCTTATAAGAAAATCAAATAGAATGGAATGGAATTTTAGGAGAAGGTAATACAGTGGCCAAATAGATAGTGCACCAAGGATAGTAGTTAAACATGGTGTGTAAATGACTACAATACAGTGGACCCCCGGTTAACGATATTTTTTCATTCCAGAAGTATGTTCAGGTGCCAGTACTGACTGAATTTGTTCCCATAAGGAATATTGTGAAGTAGATTAGTCCATTTCAGACCCCCAAACATACACGTACAAACGCACTTACATAAATACACTTACATAATTGGTCGCATTGGGAGGTGATCGTTAAGTGGGGGTCCACTGTATTTTTATTTTTGTAAACTTGTGAGTGCTTGTCTTTTTTAAGCAACATGATCTAAATATTTTTCTTTCTCAACAGGATGGGAACATAACATTGGAAGACTTACAGGCTTATCAACCTTCTGATGATTATGCCCATTCAGCAATTGAGTGAAGCTTATCTAGAATAAATTTGGAACTGAAGATATGTGGCCAATTTTTTAATATTTCTTGAACCTTCCATAAGATATATTATTGTAGAAATATAACTGGTATATAATATCAGTACTGTATATCATGTTTAATAAAATTTAATGTAAACTTCAAGGTAGATTATGAGTTTAATATTTCTGTATTTCTTATTTGTTTGCATTGCAATAATTTGTTAAAGATACAGTAATATCTCTTGTATTGAAAGTTTATTCACATTTGGAAAATACAAATGTTTTATGTATTAGCATTTTCCAGATACATTAAATAGAAAAGCTTTGTGATAGAATTTTTTTTTTTTTTTCAACAAGTCGGCCGTCTCCCACCGAGGCAGGGTGACCCAAGAAAGAAAGAAAATCCCCAAAAAGAAAATACTTTCATCATCATTCAACACTTTCATCTCACTCACACATAATCACTGTTTTTGCAGAGGTGCTCGGAATACAACAGTTTAGAAGCATATATGTATAAAGATACACAACATATCCCTCCAAACTGCTAGAAACTGATAGAAATATTTGTTGTAAAAGTCTCGTGTTACTGTATAACCAACCTTAATTTAAAATAACATTTATTCTTGCTGTGTTATTGAAGCATTAGTGTATGTAATGCTGATATATTCATAGTAACTTCCTTACATCTCAGGTTAACTGCATGTTCTTGATACTGCAATGTATAATTTAGTTGTTACCCCATTAACTGCAATCCACATAAATTTACGCAGGGGACCAAACTGTGTGGTGTAAATTTACATCTTATTTTCATGCTTCCATATTTACCGCCCGTCAACTTTGATGCCTCCATTCAGTAGTTTAGGTGTCCTACCACCTTGTGTCACCTGAGAAAATGTAAGGCCAATCACATCGTAACAGTGCTTCATGGGTAACAATGCTTCATCACAGGTAAACAAGATTTGTAGTACAGTAGGACTCCCGTATCCACTGGTCTGATATCTGCAGTTTCAGTTATTCATGGTTTACCATGGCCTGAAAATAACCCTTAATTTTGCTTAATAATAATGGCCTCAAAATGCAAAAGTAGTGATGGTAGCCGTGAAGTCCTTCCCATCAATGAAAAAGTGATAATTCTCCACTTATTGTGTATACTAATTTATCAGTCAAACTTTATAATAGGTATGTCTAGGACTTTCTTATAGGGTTTTCTACTATCCACATTTTTAGTATCTGTGGCAAGTCCTTGTAACTTATCCCTGTGGATATGGGGGTCTTACTGTATGCCACCCTGCATCTCTGACTGATTTCCATGTTTCGGCGGGTGTCATACCTTGAATAAATTGTAATATCATTGGGATTTCCTTGTAGATAGTGTTAGAAGATGAAAGCAATCAATAGAAACAAGAAAAAATTATATTGTATATGCTGTATTGGGCTATGCATTTTCCCTTAGTTTCAAGCAATGAAGCACATCTAATAGTATAAGAAACTAGGGTACATAGTGTTTAAACTTTTTTTTTTTTTTTTTGCAAACCTATCATAATTTGGCATAAATAAATAGGGAAGTAAATACCATTACATATGTTTATTTACAACAATGTTGCCAACTAGTGAATATTCTTTGCTAACTTCAGTATCACATAAAGCTAATTTTTTGTAAGATTTCATTTTTTCACAGTTCAGCAACATGCTTTTGAAGTGTTTTTTGTCTTTCAAAAGTTTGTTATGCACAAGAAAAACTGTCAGTCTGCCATATTTGAGCCAAGTTATATTTGTGTTAATTACCTGTTATAACCTGTATACAAATTGCCACCAATGATGATTGATGGTGTTCAGTGCTACTTACAAGGAACATATGTAAACAGAGGTGGAGGATCTTGCTTTTTTACTCCTACAGTAAATGTTATTTCTTTAAGACTGAGAATATATTCTCAGCAAAAACAAAAATATACAGGTTTTTTTGAGTGTATGTAGTTAACTTTGTAAATATTGACATATTCCACTGTCATTTCTCCTTAATGATTTAAAACAATGAATGGTTTATTGTAAAGTGGGAAGTGGTGTAACATATTTTAAATATATATCATTTATAGACTGTATTTTACTTTCTTTCTAATCCTTGGTAATGGAACAGTTCACAACTAATCCACAGATTGTAAATGAAAACTGGATAATGATTCTGTTCTTCCTAGGTTTTTATTACTTAACACAAAGTCACTTACCGAGGTAGGGTTACCCCTCCCTCACCCTCAAATAAAAAAAAAATTAGTTCAAGTGGTTTTCTTAATTGAATCATTCAAGAAAAATAATGGTTCATGATACACCAAAACATCCAGTTTTTATTTCTCATTTGTGGTGTAATGCAAATGTTTGTAATACTGTAGCATACTGTACAATGGGGTTCCATTTCTAAGAGTAGGTCAGTAAAGAAATTGGTCATTAAGCGAAGAGCATACTATACTGGTAGTGGGTTTGTGTCAACCATCTTTAGATATTTATTTAATGTCACCTTTGCTCCATTTGTAACATTTTTAGTATATTTTTAAATGTTTATACAGTAGTATACTGTATAGTAAACAGAACAGAGGAATTCAGCTCTAATATACATTACTTAGGTTTGCATACTGGTTGCTGAGCTGGTCGTAAGTCTGAGCGGTCGATAAATGAGTACATCACTAAGTGAGGAGAGGCTGTAATTATTATTATAAAAAAAGTTAAAACAATAGTAGAAGCAGCAGCACACAAAAAAGCATTAAATATTACACAAACACTTCAAGTAAAGTGCCTCAAAGCCAGCAAAGGGCCTTAAGTCCAAAGAATTGGAACTATCCTCCCTCTCTTTGGCACTGTATGACCCCTATGGGTTTAGCCCTCCCCATAATTATAATCATGGGGAAGCAGTAAACCTGTAGGATTATACAGTGCCTGTGGAGGAGGGGGGGATTGGAGCTGTGCTCCAGTTACCCGAGTTAATTCAAGGAACTGGAGCATAACTCCAATTCCCTAGATCAAGAGTCCCTCACTAGCATCAAGGAAGCTCCCTTGAGGAAAGCCCTCCCTATAAATGAAGTAACACAAGGTAAACTCTCCTCTACTTGTGAAACCTAAAATCAAGTGGAGTTAAGAACAACTGACATCACTGTTATTATTACTACTATATTATTATGTAGTAGTCATGTGGAAGGACTAAACCTATGAGTCGTTAGTGCTTGCAGGGAGTGTGAGCCAACTAGTGGGTGAAAATAAGATACAAGACAGTGTCAGCCTTTATTAGAAACAATAATAAAGTTTACATTGTTTTGTGTGTTTTTCTTCCATTATGATGTTCATGGGAAAGTGCTACACTTGTATTGGTCATGCAGCGCTTGGAAAATGGAAGGCAATTGGATTCAATCCAAGGATGAGGATAAGTCCAGTTCCTGAGACTGAGTCCAACATAAGCATTGAGGCACCATCCTTGAGGGGCCAAGGACGGGAAGAGTAGCTCCAATTCTTCAAATTAAGAGCCTTTTACCAGCATCAAGGCTATTTTTTAAATATGGTAATAAGGCCACTTTTAAAGACAGAATCAAGTCCATTTTTTAAAGGCCAACTAACACATGATGATGAATCTGATTTCCTTGGTAAAAATAGATTCACCATTATTCTTATTTCTGGTAATTATTATTATCAAAACAAAGCGCTAAACCATCTACGGTCTCAAGTAATTATTAAAATCAGAGAGAGGCACTAAACAAGAAGGGCCATCCGGCACCAGAGTAATAAGGAAGAGGAGGGTAGCACCAATAATTTGTATCAAGAGGTCTGCTTGACCAGCATTAAGGCAGTCAGTTGCCCTTGCCATGAAAGGTCACTCCGTGAAGCACTAGTAACATGAACATATGCAAGTCCTTCTGTCACAAATATTGTGTAGTTACTTTTACATTTCACCTCAAATACTGTCCTTTCAACCAATATTCAAATCCTTTCCTCCTGTGTATGCCCTGCCTTCTGAAGCGTCGGCTGTTCACATGCTTACTGGCTGAGCGAGTCAAGCTTTTTGACTATTGGTGGGTGGAGGATCGAACTTCCATCACTCCTTGTGCTGAACGACCCATTTGGGTTTAGCGTTTCATATACAGTAATATGAAAAATACCACAGAGAAAATAGGAAATAAAACCCTAGTGCTTTCATGTGCTTACACACACATTTTCTGAAGATGTGTGTGTAAGCACATGAAAGTGCTCCAGTTTTATTTCCTGTTTTCACTGGTATTTTTTAATATTTGCAATAATGGATTTTAGTGCAAGTTCTTCCATACAGTAAAATATAACAGTACGTATATAATATTCTTATGCAAACCTCTTTCACACATTCTTGCTTCTTAGTGCATCAGCCATCTATCACACTTGATTCACAATGAAACAAATAATAGAATGCCTTAAAAAAAAATTTTAACACATCGGTTGTTTCCAACCAAGGCAGGGTGGCCTGAAAAAGAAAAACTTTCATCATCATTTACTCCATCACTGTCTTGCCAGAGGCATGCTTACATTACAATTATAAAACTGCAACATTAACACCCCTCCTTCAGAGTGCAGACACTGTACTTCCCATCTCCAGGACTCAAGTCCGGCCTGCCGGTTTCCCTGAACCCCTTCATAAATGTTACCTTGCTTACACTCCAACAGCATGTCAAGTCCTAAAAACCATTTGTCTCCATTTGTTCCTGTCTAACATGCTTACTCATGCTTGCTGAAAGTCCAAGCCCCTCATACACAAAACCTCCTTTACCCCCTTCCTCCAACCTTTCCTAGGCCGACCCCTACCCCACCTTCCTTCCACTACAGATTTATACACTCTCGAAGTCATTCTATTTCGTTCCATCCTCTGTACATGTCCAAACCACCTCAACAGCCCCTCCTCAGCCCTCTGTATAATAGTTTTGGTAATCCCGCACCTCCTCCTAATCTCCAAACTACGGATTCTTTAACAAAAATTTCAATATATTTAAAATAATGTTCATGGATGGCTGAAATATATAAGGCCCCTTTCCTAAGAGATGGAAGTTTCCACTGAGAACAAGCTGTCCAAAATGGATATAGACAGACAGAGGTGTATTATGAATATATTAAAAGAAACATTAGACCCATATGAACTATACAGGATGGAGACACAGACAAAGCTAAAAGAAAAAGTACACGTATTTAATTATAAAGGTACTACAAATACAAAAACTGGGTACTAAGTACAATATGCAATGTACACAGTTGAAAAAATATTTGCTTTCCACAGTACTTTATCTTGTGATCTGCAAATAGTAATTTTGTAATTACAGTATTAAAGTGATTCATAATTATTTAAAAGGAAGTTTAGAGAGTGACTACATATGATACAGGAGCCAAACCTAATTCAAGTTACAAGAAATGTACAATATAATTTTAAAGCTAGTATAATATTCTTTCAAAAAATTTAACCATAGGGGAAGCAAAATACCCATCTTCAAAAACAAAACTGGTGCCATTAATAGCAATCTAACATATAAACTGAAGACAAGCCACAAAAGGATCAGAAGGTTCTATCCAGTCATGAAGTTATACACAGAGTAAAACAATCTCTTCTGTAATGTGTACCTCTTCTTTACTATATATAATGGCAGAACACAGCAAGTCTCCAACTTACAAATAAATCTGCTTTTGTTTTTTTACTTATTAACCAGTCGTTGATCTAGAGAATATTGGTACGAAGGTTAGCTGGGTTTCACACGTTTATACTGCATTTGGCATTGTAGAATTAATTGGTTGCTGAGTGATTCAATGGCTAGTGTACGTAGTGCTGTATGATCCTTATGGGTTCTGCACTTCCCAGCTAATATAATAATGTAAGTGTGCATATAACTTCTTCATGGGAAAGTGGAACAGAATTCTCCCTCCTTGAGTCGTGCGTGTCGTAAGAGGCAACTAAAATGCCGGGAGCAAAAGGCTAGTAACCCTTTCTCCTGTATACATTACTAAATTTAAAAGGAGAAGCTTTTGTTTTTTCCTTTCGGGCTGCCCCGCCTTGGTGGGATGTGGTCGGTGCATTGAAAGAAGTACATATAACTTGGGTATTTTTAAGCTGAGGACTTCCTGTACAGGGTAAAAAAATCTTACCAGTCTAGTATTCAGTAATAAATGAAATAAATGAACAAATGCAAGGTTAAATGACCATATGAAATAATAAAGGACTGAATCAAGGAATGAATGCAGAACAGCAAGAATGAGTGAATTCATACATAGATACAACACACACAATGTGTGTGTACAGGAGCAGCAGCAGTAGTGTGTATAGGTGTATGAATAAATAGCATGCGTGTCTCCATACATATTATATGTATACATACATGTATGAGCACTGGAGGGAAACACATGCCACGAGTTGGCATGATGTTATGCTATTCCTTTCTGATATTACAAGCCCAGCTGTTGCCCTCTCACATCTATACTAAATTACAGTATTCAGTTCTATGATTGGTGCATGCACAGGGAAGCGCTGAACTCATAAGGGTCCTACAGCGCCTGAGGAGAATGGGAAGCATTCAGGTTTAATCCAAGGAAGGAGAGGGCAGGTCCAATTCCTTGAATCAAGAGTCCTTCACTGTTAAATAATTCAGTAACACCAAGCATGGATAAAGATGTAAAATAACAAAACACAACACACTGTGGACAATATATTTTACAATATTTTGCAATACAAGCTTTCTCAAGTCTACAGAAAAATACATGAGCAAATATGATGCATTGCTAATTTTAAGAGCACACTCCACATGGTTTTTGTTTAACCACATCAATTATTTCCCCAGTAAGGTGGATTACCCTGAGGAAGCATTTCACACCACTCATTCAACTGTCTTGCCAGAAATTCTTGAACTTCACAGCTTTCAAAGATGAATTTTAAATTACCACAGATTCTTTTAGGAATTTAGAAATCTCCAGACATTTCTTTATCAGCAATAGGAAGAGGGCCATGAGAATCAGTGGAAAAAAAAGGAAAATCCCGAGAGCAGACAATCTTCGTACCAACGTGTTGCTAGGCTATATAAAGCTTCACCAAGACCTATCAACTTTCTGGTTTTAATATTGTCTGCAAAACAATCAAATTATTTGCAAAATAGTTTAACTAAAACCCAACACTTGTGAGACTACTGCTGGTGTATACATTATTTCATGTACCAGTAAGTAATCCATTAAAATTTCATTAACACAAGTAAAACTTGCACAGACCTAGGAGACAGTTATGGAAAGTGGTAAACCAGTAAGGATTATGTAGGGCTACATATAAAAGATGAAAGAGATGGTAGAGGGGAAGAGGCAGAGGTGCTGGGAAAAACAGCAGAAAGGACATAAAAGATGGGATATGTTGAGGTACTGAGACACACAGCAAAGGGGAGGGATAACAGAGAGAGGTGAAGGTGTTGAGGGAAGGATACCACTTATTTTTTTTTCCAACAAGTCGGCCGACTCCCACCGAGGCAGGGTGACCCAAAAAAGAAAGAAAATCCCCAAAAAGAAAATACAGTGGACCCCCGGTTAACGAACTTTTTTCATTCCAGTAGTATGTTCAGGTGCCAGTACTGACTGACTTTTTTCCCATAAGGAATATTGTGAAGTAGATTAGTCCATTTCAGACCCCCAAACATACACGTACAAACGCAATTACATAAATACACTTACATAATTGGTCGCATTTGGAGGTGATCGTTAAGCGGGGGTCCACTGTACTTTCATCATCATTCAACACTTTCATCTCACTCACACATAATCACTGTTTTTGCAGAGGTGCTCAGGATACAACAGTTTAGAAGCATATATGTATAAAGATACACAACATATCCTTCCAAACTGCCAATATCCCAAACTCCTCCTTTAGAGTGCAGGCAACATTGTACTTCCCATTTCCAGGACTCAAGTCCGGCTATATAAAAATAACCAGTTTCCCTGAATCCCTTCACTAAATATTACCCTGCTCACACTCCAACAGCTCGTCATGAGATCACTTATGTAGCAATAATATTAATGTTATTTATGAAATCATAGCACATTTCTATTAAAGGTGGGAAGGTTAGGGAGGAAGGCAGACATAGTAAGCACATGCTTGGAGAACCTAATTCATCAATGATAGTTGTTAACAACACATACTAACTCACATTCTCACTCCATGGATTAAGATGCAGCAACAGCCATTAAGGAATCAGAAAAAAAATAAGGAATTATGAATAGCCATTCAAAGGTATATAATCAGTAAAAAAGAAAGAAAGTTTTTCCCATGCTGCATCATCATTAGGTTACATCTGCTGGAGAACACTTTTCAACTAATCCACAAGTGGCTAAGTGGCCCACAAAACAATGTAACAACCTTCCCTTCTCATCTCCTTTGTTCCCTCTGCTCAATCAGATCTATACAGTATTATGTATTCTTGTGTGGAATAATAACTGGAAACTCTACAAATTGCAAGTAATACTGGATGACATTTCAGTCTCTCTTGTACCATTATCACATTCACGATTTGATAATAATAGACCAGAACAGATTGAAAAGCTATCTGACCTCATCTACAAATCAAGAGTCAGTTGTAAATTGGACTCTTGTGTATTTTTCAGTATACTTGAGAAACCTTGTAAAACAAATTGCTTGTAAAACTGATTCTCAAACCTACTGCTCTTTTGTTTAAGAAACTGCAATGCTCTCAACATCAAATACACAAATTTAGTTATTAAAATATATCTGAGTGCAAATAAAAAATTATATAAAAGAAGACTAAAAAAAAAAACTGAATTACTGAATATATCAACATGTATACTGTATATGGTTTTTGACATTTCCTATTCAAATATTTTTTCAAGGTATAAAAATTTATAATTAAAATAAATCTCCATCATGTATTTCAGTCTGAAGTCAATAACCACATATGGTTATTGATTAGCTCACATAATCACTATTTTTTCTTATGCAGAAATACCTTTCTCAGTTTTGTTCTTGGAAGTGTATCTGTCTTCATAGATCTGGTTGAGCGCTTTTCTTGATTCGATGATTGCTTCTTCGCCACATATTTTTTAGAATATTTACGTGAACCTTTCTTAGCTTTTTTATTTGTGTCAGAGTTAGTGCCATCATCAACAATGATATCACTTTGTGAACTGTTTCCAGTTTCAAGAAATTCCTTGACATTCTTGACCCTAGTAAATCTACCAGGAGGTGATCTTTTAGTCGAATCTGATGAAGTTACCAATTGTTTTAAACAAGGCAACGAGTCGTTACGTGTCCTCTCTGGACTCGTAACTGCTCTAGAACGTAGCAAGAATTTACTCTCCAACACTTTGTTTTTGTTTGCATATTTTGCACTCAACGTGTGTGTACCATTGTCAGCAATGCTCACACCTTGCTTACCATTTTCTTCACAGTAAAATTTGACTTTCTTATTGGTCATGTGTGAGTGCTCATTCATCTCTTCATCACTCTCACCGCTTTTCTCCATTTCTAATGCATCATGGTTTTTCTCTACAGTTTTATTACTCACCTGTTTTATCACAGTCTGTTTATGTTGTTTCTCACTAGACCTTTGTATGCTTTCTATTTTAGCAGGGCTTATCCGCTCAAGAACGAGCCTCATAGATTTACCTCTACTGGAGGGGGAAAGTTCTGAAAGTTGTTCCACTCCATCTTGGTCACATGACTTTCTCTTTTTGCCACTTTTGCTAACAACAACTGCTTTTGGTGACTGCACTGCATTATTTTCTGCTTGTACTTGTAACCGAGGCAGTGATTTGTCATTCATATTCCCTGTACTCAAATTATCTCCAGGACTCAACAGGCCTTCATTCCTCACGGGGGTATTTGTGTGTGTGTGTTGTGAATTCACCGTATCTGCACCAATGTTAACAATACTCACATCCTCTTCATCATGGTAAGATTGGTTAGATTCTTTATCAGTTATTTCATTTTCGCTATCTCCTGAAGCAGAGTGTTCGCTGTGTGAGTTCTCATTTACCTCTTTATCACTCTCGTTCCATTTCTCTGCTTCTGGTGCACCATAATTTTTCTTTATAGTTTTATCTCCCATCTGTTTTGTCACCTTTGATTGCCTGTGTTGTTTTTCACTAGACATATTTACATTTTTCATTCCATTGGGTTTTAGGCATTCAACAGTGCATCTCATAAAGTTACTTCTATTGAAGGGAGTACGGGGTGTAAGTTGCGCCATTTCATCCCGGTTATATAACTTTCTCTTTTTAACAACTTTATTCTTCACAACTGCTTTTGGTGACCGTGAAGTATGATTTCTCAATTTCTTCCCTCTGTTATCATTCTCATCTTCACCTTCAGAAGAAGACTGCTCATCTGATGTGCCTTTATTAGTGCACGTCTTTGCTTCATCATTTCTCAGTCTTTTTGAAACTTTTTCTATTTTTCCTCTTTTATTTCTTGAGTGTTGTCTGTTCGAATCATTTCTCTCAGTATCATCCTCTGTTCTTTCTTGGTTTTCTCTCTTGCGATGCAGTTTTTGCTTATTACTAACATCAGAGTCAGCATCTTGATCACTATATTCAGTACTTGAACGTGTCTCTATTTTGAAATATAGTCTTGACTGATGGCTCCCATTACTTATTACAAACTTTCCTGAAAAGTAAAAAATCAAAAGTAATGTATTACACTACCTATCTTCGTATATTCATTTATAATTTTTGTATAAAAAGCACAAGTAAATGATAATATATCTATGTGCTGCTTTGTAATAATGTAAAATAATGAATAAATAAAATTTACTACTCTATAACCTATGTCTAGTTTTCAGTTATTTGTAAACATTAGGACCAGTCTAATGTAAATCACAAATGTAAATTTGAAATAGTCATTCATGCACTCAGTTTCAAAAAATTTCCCTGCTCTTTAACACATACAACAAAATTATATTTACTATGATACAGATACCAGTACAGTGGACCCCCGCATAACGATTACCTCCGAATGCGACCAATTATGTAAGTGTATTTATGTAAGTGCGTTTGTACGTGTATGTTTGGGGGTCTGAAATGGACTAATCTACTTCACAATATTTCTTATGGGAACAAATTCGGTCAGTACTGGCACCTGAACATACTTCTGGAGTGAAAAAATATCGTTAACCGGGGGTCCACTGTATATTATTGTTCATAACTCAATGATTATTTCACCTCAACACTGCTTTATCTATCTGAATGTGACTTACATTCTTATTTCATTAAGAATGTTTTAAAAACTGTGAATATTACAGTGGTTTATTGAATCATCATTCAATTAAAATTCTGTATGTTGTTTCTCACTAGACCTTTGTATGCTTTCTATTTTAGCAGGGCTTATCCACTCAGGAGAGTTCTATTCTGTCTAATTATTATTATTATTACTAAAGGCTTTTTTTTTTTTTTCAACAAGTCGGCAGTCTCCCACCGAGGCAGGGTGACCCAAAAAAGAAAGAAAATCCCCAAAAAGAAAATACTTTCATCATCATTCAACACTTTCACCACACTCACACATTATCACTGCTTTTGCAGAGGTGCTCAGAATACAACAGTTTAGAAGCATATACGTATAAAGATACACAACATATCCCTCCAAACTGCCAGTAGTAATTAAAAAAAAATTGAGAATATTATGGTGGTTTATCTACGATACATAATTACTGGAAAGTATGTAAATAAGTGGTATGTTTTCCTATTGCACTCTATTTTATTCTTGTTAAAAAGGCTTATGTAATTAAAATATGCCAAGATATTTATCAGTTCATAGGTATTATAGGTAGTAGGTTGGTAGACAGCAACCGCCCAGGGTGGTACTACCGTCCTGCCAAGTGAGTGTAAAACGAAAGCCTGTAATTGTTTTACACGATGGTAGGATTGCTGGTGTCCATTTTTCTGTCTCATAAAATGCAAGATTTCAGGTACGTCTTGCTACTTCTACTTACACTTAGGTCACACTACACATACATGTACAAGCATACATATACACACACCCCTCTGGGTTTTCTTCTATTTTCTTTCTAGTTCTTGTTCTTGTTTATTTCCTCTTATCTCCATGGGGAAGTGGAACAGAATTCTTCCTCCGTAAGCCATGCATGTCGTAAGAGGCGACTAAAATGCCGGGAGAAAGAGGCTAGTAACCCCTTCTCCTGTATATATTACTAAATGTAAAAGAAGAAACCCGTGAGTGTCGTAAGAGGCAACTAAAATGCCGGAAGCAAGGGGCTAGTAACCCTTTCTCCTGTATACATTACTAAATTTAAAAAGAAAAACTTTCGTTTTTCTTTTTAGGTCACCCTGCCTCGCTGGGATATGACCAGTGCATTGAAAAAAATTATCAGTTTACATTTACTATAACTGAGTGCCCACAACAACAGTAGTAGTGACATTAAGGGCATTTTGATGGCATAGGTCATTCAGCACTCACAGCCAAAAAAAAAATATGTCCAACACAATAGCACGAGAATAATATCAACTAACACAACTTACCAGGTGGATGTTGGAAGTTTTCTATTTCCTCCCTTGATAAATTGAAGCTTCCCAGATGGTTAATGATATGTCTGCGGAATCGCTCCTTCAAGCTGAGCCATGTTCGTCCTCTCAGTCCACTAACTTTTGAGGCCATTAACTGCCACAGGCTCCTTCCACCAACCTGTTAAGTAAATAATAATATAAAATTACAGTGGAAAGAAACCAATTCATTAATCAATCATATTTTTACGGAATCTCCATGGGGTAATGGAAAAGAATTCTTCCTCCGTAAGCCATGCATATCATAAAAGGCAACTAAAATACCAGGAGCAAAGGGCTAGTAACCCCTTCTCCTGTATAATTACTACATGTGAAAAAAAACTTTTGTTTTTCTTTTTAGGTCACCCTGCCTCAGTGGGAGATGGCCGGTGTTTTGAAAACAAAATTTACAGCACTAATAACTAGTGCCAGTCACACAATAAGAAACTGTCACAAGGGATGTGAGGATAGGGAGGCAGCTAAAGATTAGGATGAGACACAGTGACAAAAGAAAGTACTTTTTTTTCAGTCTTAAGGTAGTAAGTTCTCCATGGGGAAGTGGAACAGAATTCTTCCTCCGTAAGCCATGCGTGTCATAAGAGGTGACTAAAATGCCGGGAGCAAGGGGCTAGTAACCCCTTCTCCTGTATATATTACTAAATTTAAAAGGAGAAACTTTTGTTTTTCCTTTAGGGCCACCCCACCTCAGTGGGATACGGCTAGTACGTTGAAAGAAGAAGAAGGTAGTAAGTGGAATGCACTGGATGCAGGAGAGGTGGAGGCTAAGAACAACTGTAACTACTCCTACTGACCACTGTTTAGTACATTTTTTGTGCTACCTCCCACCATTTAGTACAGTAGGGCCCCACTTATTCGGTAGGTTAGGTTCCAGGCTACTGCCGGAAAGCAGACTTCGCCGGAAAGCAGAACTCCATTTTTTTACATTTATAAATGCATATAAATGTCAGATAACAAGTTTACATTAACATATATTAAGTTAGCAATAGAACTAGGCAAGTGTCTGATACTGATACCACCAAGCAAGATGACGCTGTTACCAAGCAAGCAACACTACTGCCCCTCTCAGAAACACTTCCTGCTACTTCTGACAGTAAAAGTAAAATACACACAGTACACTCATTATTTACCTCAAAATATTTGTAGTCTTAATGTAGGGCAAAAGGTGAGTAGTATTTACTCTAAGAAGTCAGGTGTGGTAGCCCTCCTGGCCACCCCACCCACACATACTATACTATGATGCTTAAAGCTCCCTAGAGCAATAAAATGCATATACAGTACACGCATTACTTACCTTAAAATATTTGTAGTCTTAATGGTCTTAATATAGGGTGAGAGGTGAAAAGTATTTATTTGTAGAAAGTCGTGTGGGAGGTATGGCATCCTGCCTGGCCACTTATACCTACTATGACATTAAGCTCCCTAGAGCAAAAAGATGCATATATAGTACACTCATTAATTACCTTAAAATATTTGTAGTCTTAATGTAGGGTGAGAGGTGAGTTTTATTTGTATGAAGTCAGGTTGCGAAGTATGGGTAGCCAGGAAGGGCAGCCCTCGCCACCCCACCCATCCACATATGGCGTAAACAAACCAGATGAATGCGTCTGGTTTTCGTCACAAGTCCTACAAGTTGCCTGGCTACCACAAGTCCTACAAGTCGCCTGGCTACCGCATCTCATATTTATGTTAATTTATTCAACTGTGGGGTGTATTTAGATGGATTAAGCAAAATGTCTATATTAACATTTTATACGATATTTAATGCTCCTCTGAGTGATTATTATTGTGTTATTATTATTATCATCATTAATATGGAATCTTCAAGACAAATAAGACACTTTTAGTGATTTTAATGTGTACCTGCATGCCAGCACAGTGTGTAAGTTTACTTAGGTACAGGTACACTTACGTATAATTCTCAGTTATAATAATAATGTAGGTATGTAGTCTGCCTGGGCTACATACCTACATGATATTTAATGTGGCCCAGAGCCATATTATTACCATCGACATACCATGTTCACCGAGTTTAATTGTTTCTAACAACTACCTTTAGATGCCATCATAAACAAAGGGAGAAGTAATGAATAATTCAAGCCAAGAATTGTAAACAAAAGTGTTATGTATTAAGGAGAGTGACATAATGTTTTCCCTCCGCCCAGCTACCACACCTCCATAGTACATAAACAAAATGTTTATATGTTATGTAACGTGTTTCTTACATAATTTTGAAGAAAATATAACAGATGGATTAATGAAAATGTCTATATTAACATAAAATAAGACATTTAATGTGCCCAAGAGTGACTATTATTAGTATTACGTAATGTTTTCCCTCCAGCTGGCAACCACACCTCCACAGCATATAAACAGCATGTTTATATGCTATGTAATGTGTTTCTTATATAATTTTGAAGAAAATATCATAGATGGATTAATGAAAATGTCTATATTGATGTAAAATTAGACATTTAATGTGCCCAAGGTGATTGTTATTACGTAACAGAGAGATGTGCTCATGGAGAATGTAAACAAACCAGGTAGCCCTTGCCATATTTGAAACACCACTTGCCGTACAGAAAGTTCTGGTCATAATTTGAGATCGCCGTATTAGCGAAATGCCTTAGGGCAAAATGCCGAAAAGCGGGGCCCTACTGTACATATCTTGGGCCACTCACCACTGTTTATTACAGGTTTGTGTTTGGGTAAGAGACTATGTTAATACGTATTCTTAAAATGGATACCTGGAGGGTGTTCCAAGGGTCAATGCCCCTGCAACCCAGTCCATGCCCAGGATGATTGAGTTACTTTCCTACAATACTACTGATAGAAATCTCTCATTACTGTAACATACCTCAGAATACCTCCTGGTCTTAACAATGAAGTCCACAATTAACCGGTCTTCGTGGTGCAAATAATTTCGTCTACGATTTTCCTCTCCCTCAGTCCTTGCTGGTTCAGCTGAAAAAAAAAATTTAAATTATAAAGTTAAGATAATCATGATATGATTTTTTTAATTAGACGAAGCACTAGCCTCGTATATCACAACAATCTTCGAAAGAGTTTTGAGATATCAAATTACTGACTTTATGGAAAAATATAAGCTATACAACCCAAGTCAACATGGCACTAGAGCAGAAAGATCTTGCCTATCACAACTATTAGAGCACCAGGACAAAATTATGAAGGCCTTATAAGAAAAAGAAAATGCTGATGTAATTTAAACGGATATAGGAGAAAGGTGCTTATGACAACGTTTAAGTTCAACTTCGACCATTGACTAGACCCAGTAGTGTAACTGGTTGATGGTCCAAGTCAGACAAAAACATCGTCATATCCTTCTTTCTCCTACATGCGGGTTATCTGTGTACAGATCTCCCTCAACATTCGCATTTTCAACTTTCACGGGCTTCACACATTCGCGAATTCCCAACCTTCAAATTCCCAGCCGCCAAATCATATTTAAGTTTACCGCCAAGAGTTCTTACTACCCTCCCTCCGACCCCCACAACTGGCAGCCAGCCCTCCCACCACTGTGTGGTGAGTGTTTTGTTTGTTCATTATTTGCTATTAAACTACAGTATAAATAATGTCAACCCATCCATGACTGCATATTAGAATGGCTATTCAGACAGGTATTGGAAGGTGACATCATGTGTTTACTCTTGAACACAGCAAATAATCAAACATTTCTGCTACTGCTAATAATAATAATAATAATAATAATAATAATAATAATAATAATAATAATAATAATAATAATAATAATAATAATAATATTACAACAATAATAATAATAATAATAATAATAATAATAATAATAATAATAATAAATACGATAGAATTGAAGAAGGAAATTGTACAAAAATACGAGGGTTGAAGCAGTGGTGGAGGAAGTGGTTGATGCATCGTCAGTGTGGTTTTGTTTATGCTGGAGTGAGCATTAGTCTCCGTGCTCTTCCAAACATTTCACAATAATTCATTGTATTTGGTGCTTGTAGATTGAGTGTGACTGGAGTGGTTGAGGCAGTGGTAGAGGCAGTTATAGAGGCAGTTATAGAGGCAGTTATAGAGGCAGTGGTAGAGGCAGTTATAGAGGCAGTTATAGAGGCAGTGGTAGAGGCAGTTATAAGAGGCAGTGGTAGAGGCAGTGGTAGAGGCAGTGGTAGAGGCAGTGGTAGAGGCAATGGGTGAGGCAGTGGTAGAGGCAGTGGGTGAGGCAGCAGTTGAGGCAGTGGTAGAGGCAGTGATAGAGGCAGTGGGTGAGGCAGTGGTAGAGGCAGTGATATTTACTAACATACAGTGGACCCCCGCATAACGATTACCTCCGAATGCGACCAATTATGTAAGTGCGTTTGTACGTGTATGTTTGGGGGTCTGAAATGGACTAATCTACTTCACATATTTCTTATGGGAACAAATTCGGTCAGTACTGGCACCTGAACATACTTCTGGAGTGAAAAAATATCGTTAACCGGGGGTCCACTGTATATGTTATAAATAATAATAGTACATTATGAATAACATTTATTATTATTATTATTATTATAAATGTTAATATTAATATGTACTATTATTATTTATAACATATATGTTAGTAAATACCACTGCCTCACCCACTGCCTCTATCACTGCCTCTACCACTGCCTCACCCACTGCCTCACCCACTGCCTCTACCACTGCCTCTATCACTGCCTCTATCACTGCCTCTACCACTGCCTCACCCACTGCCTCTACCACTGCCTCTATCACTGCCTCTATCACTGCCTCTACCACTGCCTCACCCACTGCCTCACCCACTGCCTCTATCACTGCCTCTATCACTGCCTCCTCTACCACTGCCTCTACCACTGCCTCTACCACTGCCTCTACCACTGCCTCTACCACTCCAGTCACACTCATTCTACAAGCACCAAATACAATGAATTATTGTGAAATGTTTGGAAGAGCACGGAGACTAATACTCACTCCAGCATAAACAAAGCCACACTGACGATGCGTCAACCACTTCCTCCACCACTGCTTCAACCCTCATATTTTTGTACAATTTCCTTCTTCAATTCTATCGTATTTATTATTATTATTATTATTATTATTAGCAGTAGCAGTAGCACAAATGTTTGATTCTTTGCTGTGTTCAAGAGTAAACACATGATGTCACCTTCCAATACCTGTCCGAATAGCCATTCCAATATGCAGTCATAAATGGGTTGACATTATTTATACTGTAGTTTAATAGCAAATAATGAACAAACAAAACACTCACCACACAGTGGTGGGAGGTCTGGCTGCCAGTTGTGGGGGTCAGATGGAGGGTAGTAGGGACTCGCAATGGTGGAGGCAGTGGTATTTAATAACATACATGTTATTAAGCCATAACGTATGTATTTAGTACAATTTACGACGTGTTCATGTATTTTATGATTGTTCATGGTTCGATAAGTTAAGGAAGCAGTATTGTATTATATTTCCCTACAATATATTGGGGCACCAAACATTCGCGATTTTTCAACATTCGCGAGGCTCTTGATCCCCTAACCCTCGTGAATGTTGAGGGAGACCTGTATTGTTCTAGTCACGGTATTATGCCTTTCTCTTTACTTCACCTGACAAATGTGACCATGGAGCAAAAGGTCATAAAATGAAGTCAATAGGCATGAATCCCATACATAAAAGACACATTTCACACAACACAACAAAGCAACCACACTCTTGAACTCTCTGGCGGTGATAAATATATACAACCTCTCCTCACTTAGCAACGGAGTTCCGTTCCTAAGACCACGTTGGTAAATGAATTCATTGCTAAGTGAGGAGCATACTATAATGGTAGTGGGTGTGTCTCAACTATATTTGGTATTGTTTTAATGTCACTTTTGCACCATTCATAACATTTCTGGTATATTTTTAAATGTTCATAAAGTAGTGTACTGGATAATGTATTAAACAGAATAGACGAAATCAGCTTTAATATACATTATTTAGGTATGCATACTAGTCCGAGCCCATCGTAAGTTCGAGTTGTTGGTAAACAAATACGTCGCTAAGTGAGGAGAGGCTGTAATCAAGAGCATCTGCAATTGCTAGCATGTTAAAATACTGTAGAACAAACCTAAACAAACTATATACTATATAAACATACTAATGAACTGAAAAACACTACATAGTTTACCTTGTATTTCAAAAGGAATTTTAGACATAAACCTTAACATGGTATTCTCTGAGACTCCAAATTGTAAATAACAATGAAGACGAGGGTAAATTCTTTTCTTGAATCGCTCCTTTAGGCCATGCCAACTGCGCTCTGAAAGAAATAATACTTTTAAACAGTGATAATCACCATATACGTACAGCATTGTATATGCTATCCAGAACACTTAATACTATCACAAGAATCATCATATATCAAATATGTTATTTTTTTTTTTCAACAAGTCGGCCGTCTCCCACCGAGGCAGGGTGACCCAAAAAGAAAGAAAATCCCCAAAAAGAAAATACTTTCATCATCATTCAACACTTTCACCTTACTCACATATAATCACTGTCTTTGCAGAGATGCTCAGTTACAACAGTTTAGAAACATATATAAAGATACATAACATGCATATTTTTTTTTTTCAACACACCGGCCGTATCCCACCAAGTGATGGTGGCCCAAAAAGAAAAATGAAAGTTTATCTTTTTAAATTTAGTAATTTATACAGGAGAAGGGGTTACTAGGCCTTGCTCCCGGCATTTTAGTCGCCTCTTACAACACGCATGGCATACGGAGGAAGAATTCTGTTCCACTTCCCCATGGAGATAAGAGGAAATAAACAAGAACAAGAACTAGTAAGAAAATAGAAGAAAACCCAGAGGGGTGTGTATATATATACTTGTACATGTATGTGTAATGTGACCTAAGTGTAAGTAAAAGTAGCAAGATGTACCTGAAATCTTGCATGTTTATGAGACAGAAAAAAGACACCACCAATCCTACCATCATGTAAAACAATTACAGGTTACCGTTTTACACTCACTTGGCAGGACGGTAGTAACTCCCTGGGCGGTTGCTGTCTACCAACCTACTACCTATAAAAACATACATGTAAAAAGATTTATACATTTTTTTTTTTTCAACAAGTCGGTCGTCTCCCACCGAGGCAGGGTGACCCAAAAAAGAAAGAAAATCCCCAAAAAGAAAATGCTTTCATCATCATTCAACACTTTCACCACACTCAAACATTATCACTGTTTTTGCAGAGGTGCTCAGAATACAACAGTTTAGAAGCATATACATATAAAGATACACAACATATCCCTCCAAACTGCCAATATCCCAAACCCCTCCTTTAAAGTGCAGGCATTGTACTTCCCATTTCCAGGACTCAAGTCCGAATACATGTATATGAAAATAACCGGTTTCCCTGAATCCCTTCACTAAATATTATCCTGCTCACACTCCAACAGATCGTCAGGTCCCAAGTACCATAGTTAGTTAGTTTAATATGTTTATTATGCACCCCATACCCATCCTGTGGGCGGTAGTCAAAAGATTACAGAGGTACATAATTGGTCCAGGGACTGGACTCCAAAGTTTTGATAGCTTAGCAAGTTACAGAAATAATGAATTCACAATTTACAAAGGTAATGAACTCACAAATTACAAAGGTAATGAGCTCCGGGTAGGTCTAGTCACAATCATGACAAGTTACAAAGGTATTTACAGATTACAGAGGTACGTAATGGATCCAGGGACTGGGCCCCAAAGTTTGGATGGCTGAACTAGGTACAAGGTAATGAACTCACAAGTTACAAAGGTAGTGAATACTGTAAGAATGGTTACTTACGTTTATACATGGCTACAATCATGAACAAATTATAGTGTAATGAGCAATTCACACTTCCACACCCGGTCACAACTGTAATGAGTTATTGGTGCAAATATTGATTGTTGAGTCACACACACACACACATAAACACACACACACACACACACACACACACACACACACACACACACACACACACACACACACACACACACACACACACACACACACACACAAGTACCATTCGTCTCCATTCACTCCTATCTAACATGTTCACGCACGCTTGCTGGAAAGTCCAAGCCCCTCGCCCACAAAACCTCCTTTACCCCCTCTCTCCAACCCTTTCGAGGTCGACCCCTACCTCGCCTTCCTTCCCCTATAGATTTATATGCTTTCCATGTCATTCTACTTTGATCCATTCTCTCTAAATGACCAAACCACCTCAACAACCCCTCTTCTGCCCTCTGACTAATACTTTTATTAACTCCACACCTTTTCCTAATTTCCACACTCCGAATTTTCTGCATAATATTTACACCACACATTGCCCTTAGACAGGACATCTCCACTGCCTCCAACCGTCTCCTCGCTGCTGCATTTACCACCCAAGCTTCACACCCATATAAGAGTGTTGGTACTACTATACTTTCATACATTCCATTCTTTGCCTCCATAGATAACGTTTTTTGACTCCACATATACCTCAATGCACCACTCACCTTTTTCCCCTCATCATTTCTATGATTAACCTCATCCTTCATAAATCCATCCGCCAACACGTCAACTCCCAAGTATCTGAAAACATTCGCTTCTTCCATACTCCTCCTCCCCAATTTGATATTCAATTTTTCTTTATCTAAATTATTTGATACCCTCATCACCTTACTCTTTTCTATGTTCACTTTCAACTTTCTACCTTTACACACATTCCCAAACTCATCCACTAACCTTTGCAATTTTTCTTTAGAATCTCCCATAAACACAGTATCATCAGCAAAAAGTAACTGTGTCAATTCCCATTTTGAATTTGATTCCCCATAATTTAATCCCACCCCTCTCCCGAACACCCTAGCATTTACTTCTTTTACAACCCCATCTATAAATATATTAAACAACCATGGCAACATTACACATCCTGCCAAGTGAGTGTAAAATGAAAGCCTGTAATTGTTTTACATGATGGTAGGATTGTTGGTGTCTTTTGTCTGTATCATAAACATGCAAGATTTCAGGTACGTCTTGCTACTTCTACTTACACTTTGGTCACACTACACATACGTTTTTTTTTTTTTCAACAAGTCGGCCGTCTCCCACCGAGGCAGGGTGACCCAAAAAAAGAAAGAAAATCCCCAAAAAGAAAATACTTTCATCATCATTCAACACTTTCACCTCATTCACACAAAATCACTGTTTTTGCAGAGGTGCTCAGAACACAACAGTTTAGAAGCATATATGTATAAAGATACACAACATGTACAAGCATATATATACACACCCCTCTGGGGTTTCTTATATTTTCTTTCTAGTTCTTGTTCTTGTTTATTTCCTCTTATCTCCATGGGGAAGTGGAACAAAATTCTTCCTCCATAAGCCATACGTGTTGTAAGAGGCGACTAAAATGCCGGGAGCAAGGAGCTAGTAACCCCTTGTATAAATTACTAAATTTAAAAAGAGAAACTTTCGTTTTTCATTTTTGGGCCACCCTGCCTTGGTGGGATACGGCCGGTTTGTTGAAAGAAGAAGATATACATATCTAGTACACTACAATAGTCATGATAATCACCATACATGAGGGCCCTGTTTATAGAGCAGGTTTGGTTCCAGGCTACAGCCATAAAGCCAGTCACTCTTTGTCCATGGGGAAGTGGAAAAGAATCTTTCCTCCGTAAGCCATACGTGTCGTATGAGGCGACTAAAATGCCAGGAGCAATGGGCTAGTAACCCCTTCTCCTGTAAACATTTACTAAAAAATGAGAAGAAGAAAAACTTTATAAAACTGGGATGCTTGAATGTGCGTGGATGTAGTGCAGATGACAAGAAACAGATGATTGCTGATGTTATGAATGAAAAGAAGTTGAATGTCCTGGCCCTAAGAGAAACAAAGCTGAAGGGGGAAGGGGAGTTTTGATGGGGAGAAATAAATGGGATTAAATCTGGAGTATCTGAGAGAGTTAGAGCTAAGGAAGGGGTAGCAATAATGCTGAAGGATCAGTTATGGAAGGAGAAAAGCGAATATGAATGTGTAAATTCAAGGATTATGTGGATTAAAGTAATGGTTGGATGTGAAAAGTGGGTCATAATAAGCGTGTATGCACCTAGAGAAGAGAGGAATGTAGAGGAGAGAGAGAGATTTTGGGAGATGTTAAGTGAATGTATAGGAACCTTTGAGAGGGTGTGGTAGGGAAGTTTGGGGTGCCAGGTGTAAATGATAATGGGAGCCCTTTGATTGAACTTTGTATAGAAAGGGGTTTAGTTACAGGTAATACATATTTTAAGAAAAAGAGGATAAATAAGTATACAAGATATAATATAGGGTAAAATGACAGTAGTTTGTTGGATTATGTATTGGTAGATAGAAAACTGTTGAGTAGACTTCAGGATGTACATGTTTATAGAGGGGCCACAGATATATCAGATCACTTTCTAGTTGTAGCTACACTGAGAGTAAAAGGTAAATGGGATACAAGGAGAATAGAAGCATCAGGGAAGAGAGAGGTGAAGGTTTAAAAACTAAAAGAGGAGGCAGTTAGGGTAAGATATAAACAACTATTGGAGGATAGATGGGCTAATGAGAGCATAGGCAATGGGGTCGAAGAGGTATGGGGTAAGTTTAAAAATGTAGTGTTAGAGTGTTCAGCAGAAGCTTGTGGTTACAGAAAAGTGGGTGCGGGAAGGAAGAGGAGCAATTGGTGGAATGATGATGTAAAGAGAGTAGTAAGGGAGAAAAAGTTAGCATATGAGAAGTTATTACAAAGTAGAAGTGATGCAAGGAGGGAAGAGTATATGGAGAAAAAGAGAGAGGTTAAGAGAGTGGTGAAGCAATGTAAAAAGAATGCAAATGAGAGAGTGGGTGAGATGTTATCAACAAATTTTGTTGAAAATAAGAAAAAGTTTTGGAGTGAGATTAACAAGTTAAGGAAGCCTAGAGAACAAATGGATTTGTCAGTTAAAAATAGGAGAGGAGAGTTATTAAATGGAGAGTTAGAGGTACTTGGAAGATGGAGGGAATATTCTGAAGAATTGTTAAATGTTGATGAAGATAGGGAAGCTGTGATTTCGTGTATAGGGCAAGGAGGAATAACATCTCGTAGGAGTGAGGAAGAGCCAGTTGTGAGTGTGGGAGAAGTTCGTGAGGCAGTAGATAAAATGAAAGGGGGTAAAACAGGTGGGATTGATGGGATAAAGATAGAAATGTTAAAAACAGGTGGGGATATAGTTTTGGAGTGGTTGGTGCTATTATTTAATAAATGTATGGAAGAGGGTAAGGTACCTAGGGATTGGCAGAGAGCATGCATAGTTCCTTTGTATAAAGGCAAAGGGGACAAAAGAGAGTGCAAAAATTATAGGGGGAGAAGTCTGTTGAGTTGTAGGTAGTAGGTTGGTAGACAGCAACCACCCAGGGAGGTACTACCGTCCTGCCAAGTGAGTGTAAAACTGAAGCCTGTAATTGTTTTACACAATGGTAAGATTGCTGGTGTCTTTTTTTTATCTGTCTCATACACATGCAAGATTTCAGGTATGTCTTGCTACTTCTACTTACACTTAGGTCACACTACACATACGTGTACAACCATATATATACACACCCCTCTTGGTTTTCTTCTATTTTCTTTCTAGTTCTTGTTCTTGTTTATTTCCTCTTACCTCCATGGGGAAGTGGAACAGAATTCTTCCTCCGTAAGCCATGCGTGTTGTAAGAGGCGACTAAAATGCCGGGAGCAAGGAGCTAGTAACCCCTTCTCCAGTATATATTACTAAATGTAAAAGGAGAAACTTTCGTTTTTCCTTTTGGGCCACCCCCGCCTCGGTGGGATACGGCCGGTGTGTTGAAAGAAAGAAGTCTGTTGAGTATACCTGGTAAAGTGTATAGTAGAGTTATTATTGAAAGAATTAAGAGTAAGACAGAGAATAGGATAGCAGATGAACAAGGAGGCTTTAGGAAAGGTAGGGGGTGTGTGGACCAGGTGTTTACAGTGAAACATATAAGTGAACAGTATTTAGATAAGACTAAAGAGGTTTTTGTGGCATTTATGGATTTGGAAAAGGCATATGACAGGGTGGATAGGGGGGCAATGTGGCAGATGTTGCAGGTGTATGGTATAGGAGGTAGGTTACTGAAAGCAGTGAAGAGTTTTTACGAGGATAGTGAGGCTCAAGTTAGAGTATGTAGGAAAGAGGGAAATTATTTCCCAGTAAAAGTAGGCCTTACACAAGGATGTGTGATGTCACCGTAGTTGTTTAATATATTTATAGATGGGGTTGTAAGAGAAGTAAATGCCTTGGCAAGAGGCGTGGAGTTAAAAGATAAAGAATCACACATAAAGTGGGAGTTGTCACAGTTGCTCTTTGCTGATGACACTGTGCTCTTGGGAGATTCTGAAGAGAAGTTGCAGAGGTTGGTGGATGAATTTGGTAGGGTATGTAAAAGAAGAAAATTAAAAGTGAATACAGGAAAGAATAAGGTTATGAGGATAACAAAAAGATTAGGTGATGAAAGATTGGATATCAGATTGGAGGGAGAGAGTATGGAGGAGGTGAATGTATTCAGATATTTGGGAGTGGACGTGCCAGCAGATGGATCTATGAAAGATGAGGTGAAGCATAGAATTGATGAGGGGAAAAGAGTGAGCGGTGCACTTAGGAGTCTGTGGAGACAAAAAACTTTGTCCTTGGAGGCAAAGAGGGGAATGTATGAGAATATAGTTTTACCAAAGCTCTTATAAGGGTGTGAAGCATGGGTGATGAATGTTGCAACGAGGAGAAGGCTGGAGGCAGTGGAGATGTCATGTCTGAGGGCAATGTGTGGTATGAATATAATGCAGAGAATTCGTAGTTTGGAAGTTAGGAGGAGGTGCGGGATTGCCAAAATGCTGTCCAGAGGGCTGAGGAAGGGTTGTTGAGGTGGTTCGGACATGTAGAGAGAATGGAGTGAAACAATGACTTCAAGAGTGTATTAGTCTGTAGCGGAAGGAAAGCGGGGTAGGAGTAAGCCTAGGAAAGGTTGGAGGGAGGGGGTAGAGGTTTTGTGTGCGAGGGGCTTGGACTTCCAGCGGGCATGCATGAGCGTGTTTGATAGGAGCGAATGGAGACAAATGGTTTTTAATACTTGACATGCTGTTGGAGCGTGAGCAAAGCAACATTTATGAAGGGATTCAGGGAAACCGACAGGCCGGACTTGAGTCCTGGAGATGGGAAGTACAGTGCTTGCACTCTGAAGGAGGGGTGTTTATGTTGCAGTTTAAAAACTGTTGTGTAAAGCACCCTTCTGGCAAGACTGTGATGGAGTGAATAATGGTGAAAGTTTTTCTTTTTCGGGCCACCCTGCCTTGGTGGGAATCGGCCAGTGTGTTAATAAAAAAAAATTAATAAATATATGCATTAGCAATAGAACTAGGAATAAAAAACAATATAAAATAAAATGCATATACAATACACTCACTATTTACCTTAAAATATTTGTAGTCTTAATGTTGGGTGAGAGGTGAGTAGTATTTATTGTAGGAAGTCAGGTGTGGTAGTCTGCCTAGCTACTACACCTCACAATTATATTTGTGTGTTTTATTATGATTGTATAATTTTGTTTATATGGTATGTAATGTGTTTCTTATATAATTCTAAAAAATGTCAAAGATTAATGAAAATATCTATAATAATTATAGGTAGTAGGTTGGTAGACAGCAACCACCCAGGGAGGTACTACCGTCCTGCCAAGTGAGTGTAAAATGAAAGCCTGTAATTGTTTTACATGATGGTAGGATTGCTGGTGTCCTTTTTTCTGTCTCATGAACATGCAAGATTTCAGGTACGTCTTGCTACTTCTACTTACACTTAGGTCACACTACACATACATGTACAAGCACATATATACACACCCCTCTGGGTTTTCTTCTATTTTCTTTCTAGTTCTTATTCTTGTTTATTTCCTCTTATCTCCATGGGGAAGTGGAACAGAATTCTTCCTCCATAAGCCATGCGTGTTGTAAGAGGCGACTAAAATGCCGGGAGCAAGGGGCTAGTAACCTCTTCTCCTGTATATATTACTAAATGTAAAAGGAGAAACTTTCGTTTTTCCTTTTGGGCCACCCCGCCTCGGTGGGATACGGCCGGTGTGTTGAAAGAAAGAAAGATCTATAATAATAATATATATGACATTTAAAATGCCTCAGAGCAATTATTATTTATTATTATTATTATTATTATTATTATTATTATTGCATCTTCAACACTAGTGATACACTCTTAGTGATTTTAACCCTTAAGATAGTCCAAACGTATATATACCTTCTCTTGCGCAGCGCCCCGAATATTTTGGAAAAAAAAAATAGTTTTTCATAGAAAAAAAGAGCACATTTTTTTAATTTTTTTAGAATAAAAAAAATTAGGGTCAGTACTTACCGAGATATGAGGCCGAGAAGTTCTCACTGGATGCTCACCTGACAGCAACATGGAGTCCTGCAACTTGCAGAAGTGTTGTCGATATACCTTTTTTTCTATTTTTCATATAATTTTATACAATTTTTATGTTCTGATAATTACAATTTATAGTAATTCTTGTCATTTCATAGCCAATCTTTGTTCTGACACTAGTATTAGGTACTGAAATTGTACTCAAATTGTCACAAACACACTGACAGGTGGACATTTACACCTGCCTTGGTCATTTACTATTGTCTTGGAATATATACAAAGTATTTATATGTCCCCAATGTTTTGGATATGTGGAAGTATATAATAATAATGAAGAGGAAGAGGAAGAGGAAGAGGAAAAGGAAGGAAGGAAGGAAGGAAGGAAGGAAGGACGGGAGGGAGGGAGGGAGGGAGGGAGGGAGGGAGTAGTTTGATGAGCATACTGAGGGTGCAGTGATAACACTTGATAAGAAAAAATTAGAGGTGACATTTGATGAGCATCAGCCCTGCTTTGTTTTCACTGGTACACAAACATGTCTGTCTTATCTGTCTTTCAAGCTCCATGTCTATCTGTCTAGCTCTCTGTCTCAGAGAGAGCCACAAGACTGCGGTCATCACCTTTACTCACATCTTCAAGCAGAGTATAGCACTTTGTATGGATTTTTTTGGGTTATCCTAGGTAATTTACACTATGTATACTTGTATTTATGTGTACCTGTGAGACAGAGATAGACAGAGACAGACAAAAACAGAGACAGATAGACAGAGATAGACAGAGACCGACAGACCCTAAGCTTGGGGTTAACATCACTTTCCTCTTAAAAGAGGAGTGTTAATATATTACATCTGTGAATCCTTGGTGTTTGCCGCACTGTTTGCTCTAGCTGGAGCTCAATATAACTGGCGCTCCCACAAGGTACTAAATGGTCCCAGATTTTTTTTAATATGGTGCACACCGAGTGTTAAGACCCATTCCATGCTGACCAGGCATCTCAGGGCAATTGTGCCCAATTTGGAGGCAGGAAAATTAAAACGTATATATACGTTTGGAGGGATATGTTGTGTATCTTTATACGTATGTGCTTCTAAACTGTTGTGTTCTGAGCACCTCTGCAAAAACAGTGATTATGTGTAAGTGAGGTGAAAGTGTTGAATGATGAGAGTATTTACTTTTTGGGGATTTTCTTTCTTTTTGGGTCACCCTGCCTCGGTGGGTCACCCTGCCTCAGTGGGTCACCCTGCCTCGGTGGGTCACCCTGCCTCGGTGGGTCACCCTGCCTCGGTGGGTCACCCTGCCTCGGTGGGTCACCCTGCCTCAGTGGGTCACCCTGCCTCGGTGGGTCACCCTGCCTCAGTGGGAGACGGCCGACTTGTTGAAAAAAAAAAAATACAATTATCAAGTTACACATAAAATATGTAATAACTTTAATACACTTGAAAGTATGAAACGCTTCCAGACATATTCAAGAGATGCGGAGCTCACAGAGACTAAACAAAGGCCTGGTGTGAGGACGCAGTAATAGTGAATCAGGAGCTGTGCAAACGAATTTTTGGTTATACAATTTGAAATGTCCATATTAGCAAATCGCCATAAAGCAGGGCCCCCCTGTACATCAAATATGATACTGTCACGATGATAAGCTTAAATAAGTGCAACATGAGGGATTTGAACTTTCAGCAAGTGTGCATGAGCATGTTAGGAGCGAGTAGAGACAAGTGGTTTTTATGATTTGACGTACTGTTGGAGTATTAGCAAAGTAATATTTATAAAGTGATTCCAGGAAACCAGCAAGCCAGACTTAAGTTCTGGAGGTGTGAAGAACAGTGCCTGCACTCTGAAGAGGGGTTGTTGATATGTTTGCTTTTTAACTGTTGTGCAGGCATGCCTCTGGCAAGACAGCGATAGAGTGAATGATGATGAAAGTGTTTCTTCTTTTTCTGGTCCCCCTGCCTTGGTGGGAAACAGCCAGTGTGTTAATAATAATAATAATAATAATAATAATAATAATAATAATAATAATAATAATAAAAATAATAATAACAATGAATGACTTACTAGAAAGTATATTATTTTTTGCCATTTCCTGCCACAATTCCCGTCCTCGGACACGGTAATATGCTCGACGTTGATCAATATATTTGATGATCTCCAAATCCTCTTTCAGGTTGTATGATTCTTTGTTGATTCTGTGGAAATCAGGTGACTCAGTTAATCACTGCATCTTAATGTACATATATAAGAGAGTCAATGAAGCGAATGACACTGCATGCTCATACGTGTGGGTGCATGTGTGCATGCATGTGTGCATGAGAGACAGAGATAGAGACACAGAGAGAGCAGCTACAAAAAACACATAAGAGACATGATAAACAAGTACACACATTCTCCACTCATATACACACATTCCTCATTCATTTACATACATTACCCATATATACACTTTCCCACCCCCATACACATATTCCCTACTCCTGTCCACATATTTCCTATCCATATACACACATTACCTACTCCTGCCCACACATTTCCCACCCAGAAACATATTAACTACTCCTGCCCACACATTTCCCTCCCACATACACACATTACCTACTCCTGCCCAAACTACCTACTCCTGTCCACACATTTCCTACCCACATACACACATTACCTACTCCTGCCCACACATTTTCCACCCACAAACATACATTACCTACTCCTGCCCACACATTTCCCACCCATATACATTACCTACTCCTGCTCACACATTTCCCACCCACATACACACATTACCTATTCATGAACTCACACATCAACCTGATATTTCAACTTACGCAGCTCTATTTAAACGGAAGGCTGGTAAAGTATTTCTTTGCCGCTTTACACCATATTTACACCCGCTTTTGGGATGGAAGGTCCGGTCATAGCGTCCCGAGGTGCTGTCTTTGCTTGCATAAGGGTCGATGAATGTTGTGACACGCTTCTCATGACGCGACACTGTGTTGCTTTCAGAAGAACTATCAACATTTGCAGAACTATCAGTTTCAGAAGAATGAGTCTTCTGCCTTGAGGGGCCAGCAGTGCAAGAATCATGGCTTCCCTGAAAAGTAAGTACCTGTGTGTATGAAATTTCAGCACTGCACCCAGTGGTTGCCGATACGTATCAATTTAAATGTTACAAGCAGACACATGGAGAAAATGAAACAAAGGAAAGAGGTTTATTGTTCTTTACAACTGAGGTTGGAAGGTAAGAAGTGTACTGTTCTATACAGCCTACAACTGAGGCTGAAATACACAAGTCACATTTGAGAGCAGTGAAATGTAAGGCATTTACGTTCTAAACATATAATCCATATCAATGCCTCATCTACTGTCTTGAATAAACTTCATCAATAAATTTTACTCGATGAAATAAACAGCCTCAGAACGAGGTTTCTCAAAGGCAAAAAATAATAAAGAGGTAGGTAGAGGAACAGAATTCTTTCTCCGTAAGCCATGCGTGTTGTAAGTCAACTAAAATGCCGGGAGCAATGGACTACTAACCCCTTCTCCTGTATACATTACTAAAGTTAAAAAGAGAAACTTTTGTTTTTCTTTTTGGGCCACCCAGCCTCGGTGGGAAGCAGTTGATTTGTTGAAAGAAAGAAAAAGAAAAGGTAGAAATGGTTAAAGAACTAGCTTTCACCACAAACATAATCCTGAATGTCATTAAACTTGCCAGAGAAGAAGATATATGGAAGATCAAACAAGAGTCTTACCTTCAGAGTGTCCTTACGTACGAGAGGCCGTTCTGCTTGAGCCAAATTTTTCTTAATTGTCATTTGTGTCGACCTGAGGATCGGTATTTCACTCTCTGAGGAGCTATCAGCAGCAGGAGAAACTTCTCGTTTCCTCTGTACCATTTTAATTTTCGACTCTCTGGATTTCAGGCGTGCTTTAATCTTTCCATGGATATTTTTTTTCCAAATATTTTTATCAATATTATCAGCACCTTCACTATCTGAAGTATCGTGTGGGAATGGCACACGAGGCTTTCTCGTTGTCTCATGCCTACTCATTTTTTTGATGGCTGAAGAGTTTGAGCATTTCTTTTGTGCAATACAGTTACAACCTGCATCTTTTGACTTATTTCTAAAAGATTTATGTGACTTTTTTAATGGTTCTCTGTTTTTGGTATGATTTCTATTAGAATGAAGTATATCAATTCTGCCATCATTCTCTTGGCTAAAGAGAAGTGTTGATGCATCAGAGTCTTCTGAAGAACTACCTGAAATTTCAGTTCTAGACTGATCAGAAGGATCTCTTTCAGAACCAGCAGAAATAATTTTTTTGTAGTCATCAGACATTTTTTCTGTGGATTCATCAAGAATTTCAATTTCATCAAGAAGTTTTTTCTTGGATTTACACAAAATTACTTCTCTAGAGTTATCAATAATTCCTTCCTTACATTCACCTCTAGAATCATCAATAATTTCTTCTTCAGATTCGATAACAATTTCTTCTCTAGAGTTTCCTCTTCTAGATACAACAGAAGTTTTTTGTACAACCTCTTCAGAAGCATCATCTTGTACTAAGAATGATCTGATTAAGTTACGATCAGGGATATTATGATCGACAATGGCAACGGTTGAGGCACTACCCGATGAGGACACCACTGTTAGAGGGGTGCTCGTAGCGATATGATGTTCATCATTTTCATGTTGCGACGGACAAGTAATAAAAATTTCTGAGCATGAAGACATCAAGCAAGGCTCAACACTGGCATTTTTTGTGTATGAAGGATAATCCCTTGTACCAGAATTAACAGTGCTGGCAATGTGACAACTGCCATCTAGCAGTTCTTGCATTTCATTAATTTCCTCTACTGTTACATTTGGTGGCATTTCAATGTTAGATTGCATTTCAGGTCCTTGTGTGGTCTGACAATTGTCTTGGTTCATGTCCTCCATATTGTGGACTAAATGTGTGACTTCTGACATAGGTAAAGACACCATGGGTTTGCTTTGTTCATTTTTGGACCACAAAGTTAAATGTTGAACAGGCAATTCTTCTGTGCTGTCATTAATGCATTCCTTTTCGCTTATTTTCTGATTCGTTTCACCCTGAGTGCAATCATTTCCCTGGGAAGTTGGAACATTCTTCCTGTTAATTCTGCCCAGTACCCCACTCGTACACAATCCTGAATGGCTGGTATCTTCTAATAAACCATCAATTTCATCTCCAAAACTGGCACTATACCCCGGAAAGTATCCTGATGTCGGAATTACATTAAAACCTTGTGAACTGTCAATAGTTTGTCTTGTCTGAGAATACTCAAGGTTTAATGTTCCTGAATTATTTTCCCCACTCTCTGAAACTTGCCCAGCATTATCATTCCCAGAAACACTTATGTTGCATTTATTTGTCTGGCCATTTTTAGTTTCTCTTATGCTCTTTCTCTGCAACTGACTCACTCTATCTTCCACATGGCTTTGTTGATCTTCAACAAACTGCACACTGTCTTCCAGTTCCAGTCCACAAAGCTTTCTTTCTCTATAAGAGCTCTTACCAACAATATTATTCTTCCTAACATCAACATTTGCAAGCTTGTCTTCATTTATTACATTTTTAAGCATTATTGTTTGTACTTGCTGCAGTTCATTTAAAGGGGTACCTGTTTGCTTGCTTCCCTCCCCAGAACTTTGCTTCTCAGGCTCCCTATGTTTATTTTGCTCTTTGATACAACTAGTTTGCTTGCTACCCTCTCTATTAGCCCCAGTTTGTTTGCTTTGCTCTCCAAGATCACCTGTTTGATTCCTGTGTTCTACAGAACCACCTATTTGCCTATGTTCTTCAGAACCATCTGTTTGTTTATGTTCTTCAGATACAACTGTTTGCCTATGTTCTTCAGAATCACCTGTTTGCTTCCTATGTTCTTCAGGCACTACTGTTTCCTTCCTATGTTCTTCAGAATCACCTGTTTGCTTCCTATGTTCTTCAGGCACTACTGTTTCCTTCCTATGTTCTTCAGGCACTACTGTTTCCTTCCTATGTTCTTCAGGCACTACTGTTTCCTTCCTATGTTCTTCAGGCACTACTGTTTCCTTCCTATGTTCTTCAGGCACTACTGTTTCCTTCCTATGTTCTTCAGGCACTACTGTTTCCTTCCTATGTTCTTCAGGCACTACTGTTTCCTTCCTATGTTCTTCAGGCACTACTGTTTCCTTCCTATGTTCTTCAGGCACTACTGTTTCCTTCCTATGTTCTTCAGACACAACTGTTTGCTTCCTATGTTCTTCAGAATGACCTGTTTGCTTATGTTCTTCAGAATGACCTGTTTGCTTCCTATGTTCTTCAGAACCACCTGTTTGCTTCCTATGTTCTTCAGGCACTACTGTTTGCTTCTTATGTTCTTCAGAACCAACTGTTTGCTTCCTATGTTCTCCAGGCACTACTGTTTGCTTTCTATGTTCTTCAGGCACTGCTATTTGCTTCCTATGTTCTTCAGGCACTGCTGTTTGCTTTCTATGTTCTTCAGGTACTGCTGTTTGCTTCCTATGTTCTTCAGGAGCCACTGTTTGTTTCCTATGTTCTTCATGAACCACTGCTTGCCTCTTACATTCTTCAGGAGCAACTGCTTGTTTATGTTCTTCAGGAGCAACTGCTTGCTTATGTACTTCAGGAGACTTCACTTGGCTCCTGTTTCTTTCAGGAGGTCCTGTTTGTTTCTTGTCCTTTTCAGGAGACCCTGTTTGTTTCTTGTTCTGTTCAGGAGGCCCCATTTGTTTCTTGAACTGTTCAGGAGGCCCTGTTTGTTTCTTGTCCTGTTCAGGAGGCCCTGTTTGTTTCTTGTACTGTTGAGGAGGCTCTACCTGATCTCCTGTCTCCTCTCCAGCATGCATGGATTCCTTCACATTCCTCAGAGCCTTCTTAGTTGTTTGTGTGTGAGTTCCGTTGAGTCTCCTGAGCTGTGAGGCTACACACTTACTATGACACTCGTCCCTGCTACAACCCTCAACAACACCACCTTCATGTTCCTCAACACTCCTCTTTGACCCACTCTCTTTATCTCTAATCTTTTCCACACACTTCTGAGTCCCATTTCTTTCTTCAATTTCATCATCATAATCTTCTATCTCAACTACTAGTTCCTCTTCTTTATCGTCATCTTCCTGCATTATATCCTTGGGTGAACAAAACCTGGAAAAATAAGAGCAAATTACACCACATACATACAACAAGAGATGTGATAAAACCATAACTCACATCAATAAAAGATGATAAAACCATAATAAATACATAGGTAGAGATGTGATAAAACAATAACTACATCAATAAATACAGTGGGACCTCTACACTCACAATGGAGCTACACCTCTGGAGGTATTCTGAATCTAATCTGCAAACAAACAAAATTATGTTTGCACACTGCTGGCAAGACAGAATGATGAGTGTGACATTACACTGTACTACCTACCAGTGTATCAGTATGTTTGAGAGAGTGTGACATTACACTGTAATGCCTACCAGTGTATCAGTATGTTTGAGACAGTGTGACATTACACTGTACTGCCTACCAGTGTATCAGTATGTTTGAGACAGTGTGACATTACACTGTACTACCTACCAGTGTATCAGTATGTTTGAGACAGTGTGACATTACACTGTACTGCCTACCAGTGTATCAGTATGTTTGAGACAGTGTGACATTACACTGTACTACCTACCAGTGTATCAGTATGTTTGAGACAGTGACATTACACTGTACTACCTACCAGTGTATCAGTATGTTTGAGACAGTGTGACATTACACTGTACTACCTACCAGTGTATCAGTATGTTTGAGACAGTGTGACATTACACTGTACTGCCTACCAGTGTATCAGTATGTTTGAGACAGTGTGACATTACACTGTACTGCCTACCAGTGTATCAGTATGTTTGAGACAGTGTGACATTACACTGTACTGCCTACCAGTGTACCAGTATGTTTGAGACAGTGTGACATTACACTGTACTGCCTACCAGTGTATCAGTATGTTTGACACAGTGTGACATTACACTGTACTGCCTACCAGTGTACCAGTATGTTTGACACAGTGACATTACACTGTACTGCCTACCAGTGTATCAGTATGTTTGACACAGTGTGACATTACACTGTACTGCCTACCAGTGTATCAGTATGTTTGACACAGTGTGACATTACACTGTACTGCCTACCAGTGTATCAGTATGTTTGAGACAGTGACATTACACTGTACTGCCTACCAGTGTATTAGTTTGACACAGTGACATTACACTGTACTGCCTACCAGTGTCTCAGTATGTTTGAGACAGTGACATTACACTGTACTGCCTACCAGTGTACCAGTATGTTTGACACAGTGACATTACACTGTACTGCCTACCAGTGTACCAGTATGTTTGACACAGTGACATTACACTGTACTGCCTACCAGTGTACCAGTATGTTTGACACAGTGACATTACACTGTACTGCCTACCAGTGTACCAGTATGTTTGACACAGTGACATTACACTGTACTGCCTACCAGTGTATCAGTATGTTTGACACAGTGACATTACACTGTACTACCTACCAGTGTATCAGTATGTTTGAGACAGTGACATTACACTGTACTGCCTACCAGTGTACCAGTATGTTTGACACAGTGACATTACACTGTACTGCCTACCAGTGTATCAGTATGTTTGACACAGTGACATTACACTGTACTGCCTACCAGTGTACCAGTATGTTTGACACAGTGACATTACACTGTACTGCCTACCAGTGTACCAGTATGTTTGAGACAGTGTGACATTACACTGTACTACCTACCAGTGTATCAGTATGCTTGAGACAGTGTGACATTACACTGTACTGCCTACCAGTGTATCAGTATGTTTGAGACAGTGTGACATTACACTGTACTGCCTACCAGTGTATCAGTATGTTTGACACAGTGACATTACACTGTACTGCCTACCAGTGTACCAGTATGTTTGAGACAGTGTGACATTACACTGTACTGCCTACCAGTGTATCAGTATGTTTGAGACAGTGTGACATTACACTGTACTACCTACCAGTGTATCAGTATGTTTGAGACAGTGACATTACACTGTACTACCTACCAGTGTATCAGTATGTTTGAGACAGTGTGACATTACACTGTTCTGCCTACCAGTGTATCAGTATGTTTGAGACAGTGACATTACACTGTACTGCCTACCAGTGTACCAGTATGTTTGAGACAGTGTGACATTACACTGTACTGCCTACCAGTGTATCAGTATGTTTGAGACAGTGTGACATTACACTGTACTACCTACCAGTGTATCAGTATGTTTGAGACAGTGACATTACACTGTACTACCTACCAGTGTATCAGTATGTTTGAGACAGTGTGACATTACACTGTTCTGCCTACCAGTGTATCAGTATGTTTGAGACAGTGACATTACACTGTACTGCCTACCAGTGTATCAGTATGTTTGAGACAGTGTGACATTACACTGTTCTGCCTACCAGTGTATCAGTATGTTTGAGACAGTGACATTACACTGTACTACCTACCAGTGTATCAGTATGTTTGAGACAGTGTGACATTACACTGTACTGCCTACCAGTGTATCAGTATGTTTGAGACAGTGACATTACACTGTACTGCCTACCAGTGTATCAGTATGTTTGAGACAGTGTGACATTACACTGTTCTGCCTACCAGTGTATCAGTATGTTTGAGACAGTGTGACATTACACTGTACTGCCTACCAGTGTATCAGTATGTTTGAGACAGTGACATTACACTGTACTACCTACCAGTGTATCAGTATGTTTGAGACAGTGTGACATTACACTGTACTACCTACCAGTGTATCAGTATGTTTGAGACAGTGTGACATTACACTGTACTGCCTACCAGTGTATCAGTATGTTTGAGACAGTGTGACATTACACTGTACTGCCTACCAGTGTATCAGTATGTTTGAGACAGTGTGACATTACACTGTTCTGCCTACCAGTGTATCAGTATGTTTGAGACAGTGTGACATTACACTGTACTGCCTACCAGTGTATCAGTATGTTTGAGACAGTGTGACATTACACTGTACTACCTACCAGTGTATCAGTATGTTTGAGACAGTGTGACATTACACTGTACTACCTACCAGTGTATCAGTATGTTTGAGACAGTGACATTACACTGTACTACCTACCAGTGTATCAGTATGTTTGAGACAGTGACATTACACTGTACTACCTACCAGTGTATCAGTATGTTTGAGACAGTGACATTACACTGTACTACCTACCAGTGTATCAGTATGTTTGAGACAGTGTGACATTACACTGTACTGCCTACCAGTGTATCAGTATGTTTGAGACAGTGACATTACACTGTACTACCTACCAGTGTATCAGTATGTTTGAGACAGTGTGACATTACTCTGTACTGCCTACCAGTGTATCAGTATGTTTGAGACAGTGTGACATTACACTGTACTGCCTACCAGTGTATCAGTATGTTTGAGACAGTGACATTACACTGTACTACCTACCAGTGTATCAGTATGTTTGAGACAGTGTGACATTACACTGTACTACCTACCAGTGTATCAGTATGTTTGAGACAGTGTGACATTACACTGTACTGCCTACCAGTGTATCAGTATGTTTGAGACAGTGTGACATTACACTGTACTACCTACCAGTGTATCAGTATGTTTGAGACAGTGTGACATTACACTGTTCTGCCTACCAGTGTATCAGTATGTTTGAGACAGTGTGACATTACACTGTACTGCCTACCAGTGTATCAGTATGTTTGAGACAGTGTGACATTACACTGTACTACCTACCAGTGTATCAGTATGTTTGAGACAGTGTGACATTACACTGTACTACCTACCAGTGTATCAGTATGTTTGAGACAGTGACATTACACTGTACTACCTACCAGTGTATCAGTATGTTTGAGACAGTGACATTACACTGTACTACCTACCAGTGTATCAGTATGTTTGAGACAGTGACATTACACTGTACTACCTACCAGTGTATCAGTATGTTTGAGACAGTGTGACATTACACTGTACTGCCTACCAGTGTATCAGTATGTTTGAGACAGTGACATTACACTGTACTACCTACCAGTGTATCAGTATGTTTGAGACAGTGTGACATTACACTGTACTGCCTACCAGTGTATCAGTATGTTTGAGACAGTGTGACATTACACTGTACTGCCTACCAGTGTATCAGTATGTTTGAGACAGTGACATTACACTGTACTACCTACCAGTGTATCAGTATGTTTGAGACAGTGTGACATTACACTGTACTGCCTACCAGTGTATCAGTATGTTTGAGACAGTGTGACATTACACTGTACTACCTACCAGTGTATCAGTATGTTTGAGACAGTGTGACATTACACTGTACTGCCTACCAGTGTATCAGTATGTTTGAGACAGTGTGACATTACACTGTACTGCCTACCAGTGTATCAGTATGTTTGAGACAGTGTGACATTACACTGTACTGCCTACCAGTGTATCAGTATGTTTGAGACAGTGTGACATTACACTGTACTGCCTACCAGTGTATCAGTATGTTTGACACAGTGTGACATTACAATGTACTGCCTACCAGTGTATCAGTATGTTTGAGACAGTGTGACATTACACTGTACTACCTACCAGTGTATCAGTATGTTTGAGACAGTGTGACATTACACTGTACTACCTACCAGTGTATCAGTATGTTTGAGACAGTGACATTACACTGTACTACCTACCAGTGTATCAGTATGTTTGAGACAGTGACATTACACTGTACTGCCTACCAGTGTATCAGTATGTTTGAGACAGTGACATTACACTGTACTGCCTACCAGTGTATCAGTATGTTTGAGACAGTGACATTACACTGTACTACCTACCAGTGTATCAGTATGTTTGAGACAGTGTGACATTACACTGTACTGCCTACCAGTGTATCAGTATGTTTGAGACAGTGTGACATTACACTGTACTACCTACCAGTGTATCAGTATGTTTGAGACAGTGTGACATTACACTGTACTACCTACCAGTGTATCAGTATGTTTGAGACAGTGACATTACACTGTACTACCTACCAGTGTATCAGTATGTTTGAGACAGTGACATTACACTGTACTACCTACCAGTGTATCAGTATGTTTGAGACAGTGACATTACACTGTACTACCTACCAGTGTATCAGTATGTTTGAGACAGTGTGACATTACACTGTACTACCTACCAGTGTATCAGTACGTTTGAGACAGTGTGACATTACACTGTACTGCCTACCAGTGTATCAGTATGTTTGAGACAGTGACATTACACTGTACTACCTACCAGTGTATCAGTATGTTTGAGACAGTGTGACATTACACTGTACTGCCTACCAGTGTATCAGTATGTTTGAGACAGTGACATTACACTGTACTACCTACCAGTGTATCAGTATGTTTGAGACAGTGACATTACACTGTACTACCTACCAGTGTATCAGTATGTTTGACACAGTGTGACATTACACTGTACTGCCTACCAGTGTATCAGTATGTTTGAGACAGTGACATTACACTGTACTGCCTACCAGTGTATCAGTTTGCTTGAGACAATGTGACAGTATGCTGTACTACCTACCAGTTTATCAATTTGCTTGAGACAGTGTGACAGTATACTGTATTACCTGCATCCAGTGTATAAGTATCATTGAGACAGTAACTGCACACTACACTACTAACAAACTCTTTAATACTCACACATTTATCAACATCTGCTGAATATTATTATTAGATTTATATTTTATAGCTAAACCTGTAAGGGTCATGTGTTATTACCATATTTAAGGGAAAGTGCAAAACAAAGGAATCATACAGTGTCTGGGTAATGTCTGGCAATCAGGTTTAATCTAAAAAAGGGGAGAACAGGTCATATTACAATACTTGGGTCAAGAGCCCTTCATTAGTATACCTAACACACAAATAACCCACACATAGGAGAGAGGAGCCTACGACAATGTGTTGGTCCAGTCGCAGTATTGTGCCTTTTTGTTCTTTAGCGTACCTAATGTATCAAGAAAATTTGTTATTACAACCTCACCTAAAGAGGAAAAATATTAAAACTTTTGACTTTCGTAGAATTTACTTACGGTAAATATAGCTTTCTGGCCTCCTTCTCCGGTAGCTTATATGCTGGTAAATTCTTGATGATGTATGTTCTGTAATGTTGCTTCATTGACTGCCAAGTGCGTTCTCCACACACCTTCAACATAGTGTAAAAACTGTACATTTATCATTATTCATTATCAAAAATAACCTGCACTTTGGAAAGGAAACTTACGATGACTTTTCAGTCCATCCTGACCAGTCACAGCACAACAGTTATGACTTAACAATGGTCCAGGGTGGACCAAAACATCGTCATAAGTTTTCCCTGCTAAATGCGAGTTATTTGTGATTTGCTGCAACCACAGTATTGTGGCTATTTATTCATTATTATATTTGTGAGGAAGCATGGAAATAAAGAGAGGTAATCAGATTTTCTCCAAGGAGGGAAAATGTACAACCAATTCCTTGGATCAAGGGCCTTTCATCAACATCACGGCACTATCCCTCAAAGGATGGTATAACCCACAAGCTGAGTTCCTTATACTGTAATGTGTTTTGCATGCATTATTAAAGATTTCTGCCAGTGTTACTGTCAGCAGTTCTGGGGAGTCATCTTTCCCAGAACCCAGTCTCAGACCAGGCCTCTTAGGTAAGAAAGAAAATATTACAGGACTCAAAACTATTAAGATGCACACAAGAGTGTAAAGGTAAGTTTATACAGTACTAAATGGAAGTATTAGTTCGTAATATTTACCTAGCATCTTAAGTGTTCATGAAACAAAGAAAATATCTTCAATCCTTCCAGGATAAAAAAAAATGAACAAATTTCTATTTCATACACCTCTGACAGGATGATAGTACAGTACCTCCCTAAATGGTTATGGTCTACCAACCTACTACCTACCTATAAACACACACTAATAATGGTACTGGTATTTAACTGCCTGCATTTATTACAATCTCTGGAGGGTTTTGCTTTTATTTTTTTTTTATTTTATTATCACACTGGCCGATTCCCACCAAGGCAGGGTGGCCCGAAAAAGAAAAACTTTCACCATCATTTACTCCATCACTGTCTTGCCGGAAGGGTGCTTTACACTACAGTTTTTAAACTGCAACATTAACACCCCTCCTTCAGAGTGCAGGCACTGTACTTCCCATCTCCAGGACTCAAGTCCGGCCTGCCGGTTTCCCTGAACCCCTTCATAAATGTTACTTTGCTCACACTCCAACAGCACGTCAAGTATTAAAAACCATTTGTCTCCATTCACTCCTATCAAACACGCTCACGCATGCCTGCTGGAAGTCAAAGCCCCTCGCACACAAAACCTCCTTTACCCCCTCCCTCCAACCTTTCCTAGGCCAACCCCTACCCCGCCTTCCTTCCACTACAAACTGATACACTCTTGAAGTCACTCTGTTTTGCTCCATTCTCTCTACATGTCCGAACCACCTCAACAACCCTTCCTCAGCCCTCTGGACAACAGTTTTGGTAATCCCACACCTCCTCCTAACTTCCAAACTACGAATTCTCTGCATTATATTCACATCACACATTGCCCTCAGACATGACATCTCCACTGCCTCCAGCCTTCTCCTCGCTGCAACATTCATCACCCATGCTTCACACCCATATAAGAGTGTTGGTAAAACTATACTCTCATACATTCCCCTCTTTGCCTCCAAGGACAAAGTTCTTTGTCTCCACAGATTCCTAAGTGCACCACTCACCCTTTTCCCCTCATCAATTCTATGATTCACCTCATCTTTCATAGACCCATCCGCTGACACGTCCACTCCCAAATATCTGAATACATTCACCTCCTCCATACTCTCTCCCTCCAATCTGATATCCAATCTTTCATCACCTAATCTTTTTGTTATCCTCATAACCTTACTCTTTCCTGTATTCACTTTTAATTTTCTTCTTTTGCACACCCTACCAAATTCATCCACCAATCTCTGCAACTTCTCTTCAGAATCTCCCAAGAGCACAGTGTCATCAGCAAAGAGCAACTGTGACAACTCCCACTTTATGTGTGATTCTTTATCTTTTAGCTCCACGCCTCTTGCCAAGACCCTCGCATTTACTTCTCTTACAACCCCATCTATAAATATATTAAACAACCACGGTGACATCACACATCCTTGTCTAAGGCCTACTTTTACTGGGAAATAATTTCCCTCTTTCCTACATACTCTAACTTGAGCCTCACTATCCTCATAAAAGCTCTTCACTGCTTTCAGTAACCTACCTCCTACACCATACACCTGCAACATCTGCCACATTGCCCCCCTATCCACCCTGTCATACGCCTTTTCCAAATCCATAAATGCCACAAAGACCTCTTTAGCCTTATCTAAATACTGTTCACTTATATTTATATAATAAATTATTTATTTTATCAAATTTGATAATGTAACTCTTCTCTCTTCCCACAATACCACTCACGCTGTCTAAAGTTTCATTCAGTGTCATCTGCCTTACTGACACTGCATTTATCAAACCATTTTAGATGTTTTCATCAATCCATCTCATATAATGATTTCTTTTTCAACACGCCATATCACAACATGGCAGGGTGGCCTAAAAAGAAAAACGAAGTTTTCCTTTTTAAATTTAGTAATTTATACAGAAGGAGTTACTAGCCCCTTGCTCCCGGGATTTTAGTCGCCTCTTACGACATGCATGGCTTACAGAGAAAGATAATAAAAATAATAATAATAGTCTATTTCTACAAGTTCATGATACTACTGATATACACCTAGCTGACATCAATGACATACGATATAGAAAGTCCCTGCTTGATCCTCTTCACACATACAAAAGGGGATTTCAAGAACAAGCTTAATAAGGCAGTATGAATGACTGAGGCCTATTTTATGGATTAGTCCAAGCATTATTTTCATCCTGCAATCAAGAAGTACTTGGCTAGAAAGAATCTTGTATTTGAGGTTCTATTCATGTTGGATAATTCCAATAATCATCCTCCAATCGTGAAGTCTGACGACTTAACTGTGAAGGTCGTGTTTTTACCATTTAATATAACATGCTAAACAATTTGCATATGGACTCTGAGTCCACAGCAGGATTCAAACCTACACACTCTGAATCAAAGTACAGTGGACCACCGCATAACGATCACCTCCGAATGCGACCAATTATGTAAGTGTATTTATGTAAGTGCGTTTGTACGTGTATGTTTGGGGGTCTGAAATGGACTAATCTACTCCACAATATTCCTTATGGGAACAAATTCGGTCAGTACTGGCACCTGAACATACTTCTGGAGTGAAAAAATATCGTTAACCGGGGGTCCACTGTATATAGTACTTTCTCCACTCAGCTAGAGCCCAGTCTGGGATTTGTTTGAGTGGTGAAAGTACTGTGTACTTTGATGCAGTGTGTGCAGGTTCGAATCCTGCTCTAAATTGAGAGAAAATATTTATTAATACAACATCTTTGAAGGAGGGGCTGGAGATGTAAAAATTTGGAGGCTCACTTAAACTCTGATGTCTGCACACTTCTAACAAACAACTGTTAAATGAATGGCTGTGAATGTGTTTCCTTTGTTGTGTATGTCTCCCTACCTTCATGGGAGATGACCAGTGTTAAAAAAAATTAATGGCACTGTCAGCTGAGAATTACTCAGTCTGAACAACAACAGGACAAAACCAGTGGTTTAAGAAGTATAATATGAATGATGGTGACAATGATTCTGTTTCGGGTACCCTGCCTCGGCAGATGGCTTGTGTTAAAAAAAAAAAATCTAGCAGATCAGCTAAAGACGATTCAAGTGTGTGGATGACCACAGAACAAGACAACTGAATCAAGGTGTATGAATGATTCAAGTGTGTGGATGACCACCATACAAGACCACTGTATCAAGGTGTATGAATGATTCAAGTGTGTGGATGACCACCATACAAGACCACTGTATCAAGGTGTATGAATGATTCAAGTGTGTGGATGACCACCATACAAGACCACTGTATCAAGGTGTATGAATAAGAGATATGTTGCAGCTTTTTAACTGTAGTATCAGCATGCTTACGGCAAGACAGTGATGGAGTGAGTAATGATGAAAGCACTGCTTCCTTTTTGGGTCACCCTGCCTTGGTGGGAAATGGCCACTGTGTTAATACAAAATAAAATAAGATATATATTTGCAACTTACCTGTGCTTTTTCCATCTCCTCCCATAATGATCTGCCTTTGACATCATTATGCCTGTTGTGTTTAATAATGTAGTCCAGCATTGCCCTCCTCTCACTTTGGGTATACAAACGACTGCTAAAAAATAAAGTTAATTCATCAAATTAGATTATTAATTATCACATCTTTCTCTTATGCAGTACTACATGGTGGAAAAGATATATACCACATGGTGGAAAAGATATATACCACATGGTGGAAAAGATATATACCGTATGGCTGAAAAGTAATACTGTAATAATAATCAAGAAAAAGATTCCTTCTGCTATACAATTTTTCTTCCACCACTGGTCAGCTCACAGCCAGACTTCAACGATTAATATCTGAACAAGGGACATACATCTATGTATCATATTAGTGCATAACTTTTTGAAGCATGAAAAACTACTTTTTTATGAAGAGTTTGATGAACCATTTATGAAAACAGCAACTTGCTGATAGAACCTTTATAATACCAGTAACAAACTCTAAGATCACTTTACAAAATGTCTTAATTGACTTTCTCATATGCATCTGTGCTCCTTTGGCTGCTTACATCACTCACAGCGTAGCCCTCAAGCACTATTCAATATAACCTAATGAAAAACAACCCTCAAGCATCATTCAGTGTGAACTAACAAGAACATTTGACAAGGGAAGGTGGCAGACATTGTGGTTCATGAAATCTTTATTAACCCTTTCAGGGTCCCCAGGCCCTCTCCCAGACTTGTTCTCAGGGTCGCCCAAATTTCAAAAAAAAAAAAAAATTATTTTTTCTTATGAAAAGATAAAGAATCTTTTCCCGATCATAATGACACCAAAAGTATGAAATTTGATGGAAAACTTACGGAATTATGCTCTTGCGAAGTTAGCGGTCTTGACGATGTTTATGCATCGGTGATTTTGCCCACTTTGAGCCCTATTTTCAGCCAATTCCAGTGTACTAGTCGACAAATCATAACTATTTCATTAGAACTCCATTTTTTCTATCGAATGAGTACAAGAAACCACCCATTTACCGATTTCAACTATACAATACAGTGGTCAGAATTTAGCAATTTTGCCAATTTCACACAAATTTCAAAAGATGCCAATTTCCAAACAGGATCCAGAATAAACAAGAAAGACATTCCTGGCACTAAAATAACAAGTTCTCTGTTCATTAGTCACGTCCCCATGCCACTCTTACATTCTTTTTCTTTCCACTTTCAATTTTTATTCTCACAAAAAATAGATTTACTGTTATGCAGACTACTGCATTAGTGTAGAAATGGTATAAATAATATCGTCGCACTTGTGAAAGAATATTAGACTCACCAGTTGACGTGTATTGGACGCTTAGAATGATTTGTTTACTACTGAACTTTGGTAAAAAATCGAACATTTCTGCTACTTTGAGCTCAATTTCAAGGTACTTTTCATTGTAAAACCAGTCAAAAATCATCTCAATTTCTGTAACATGTCTTCCATTCTATAAAATAAGACCAGGAAAACTAGAATATAACAATAAATACCATACAAAAATACAGTGCAAAGTCGCTGTTTTAATCCAAAAACACGGTCAAAGTTTTTTTTTTCTCATTACGCACTGTGTGCTGCAGGATTTTTTTTATACTGCGCACACTGACCACATAGACCCATTCTTTCATATGTAAGCCTACCAGCTTTCTCTCACTAGATCTGAGGGCGCTAGAATTTAGGCGTACTAGTACATCAAAAACCCTGGTGCGTAAGCCGTACTAGTATGGCTGAAACCCTGAAAGGGTTAAAGCAAGCAGTTTTTTTTTTTTTAAACAAGTCTTGTCTCCCACTTTTTTATACTTCAAAATATAATGTGGCCAGCTTTCAAGACTTACTTATGGTATTCCTTTTAAGGATCCCTACAAATGAAGCATCAGAATGGTAGAATTTCTGAATAGGTACATGGTGAGAAGCACTGTACAGAGCTATCAAGGTGGCCCATTCTGAATGTATAAGAACAAGGAAGACTCTACTCCAGCTAAGGTCTACAAAATAAACTTGGGAAGCAATAACAGACTGTTGAAAACCTACAGGTCTGGAGAAGGCAAAGTTCTATTCTGATCTTCAAACAAAGCCCATGACATGAGCCCCTGGTAAGGTTAAGAGCTGCTATGGCCAACCCAGGCCATAAGATATGGTTAGCATAACCTGTTTGCTCTCTCAAGAGATGACAAGAAAGAGGATCTTATCTTCTCCCCAAGTATGAAATTCAAGAAATGAATGAAACTGTTCCTTGACCAACACAACTTTAGTAAGGTCATATTTGATATAAAATAATAGACTGTCAGCAGAAACATTGGCCAGAACATTCTTGGTAAAAAAATTATCCCAAACATTATAAAATTAAAAAATCATTTTCTTCTGAAGTTAAATACTGTAAATCCAACTTCTGCACCCTTGCACAGTTTAGGTAAAATCAGTACAGGAAGGCCCTGCTTTACAGCACTACGCTTTACATTTTGTTAACCCTTAAACTGTCCAAACAGATCTATGCTCACATGCGTAGTGCTCCAAAAGTAGATCTACGTTTTTTTTACATATTTTCAAATACAGTGGACCCCCGGTTAACGATATTTTTTCACTCCAGAAGTATGTTCAGGTGTCAGTACTGACCGAATTTGTTCCCATAAGGAATATTGTGAAGTAGATTAGTCCATTTCAGACCCCCAAACATACACGTACAAACGCACTTACATAAATACACTTACATAATTGGTCGCATTCGGAGGTGATCGTTATGCGGGGGTCCACTGTATAACAAAAAAAACGTAGATCACAGTTTTTTTGTACACGTTTTCAAATGTAAAAAAACAAAAAGAAGATCTACGTTTTTTTTACATACCTTCAAATGTTGAAAAAACGTAGATCTACGTTTGGACAGTTTAAGGGTTAATACAGTGGTTTTCAATTATAACCATTCTTCATTCATTCAGACTTCCTACGCTAAATATATTCATCACTCACTATAAGAAAATATTTTAAAAGTAAGTAATGTGTGTTGTATATGCATTTTTTAGGCCTAGCTCTATTGCTCGCTTAATACACCTACCATCCGACTTACGACCAAGCTTGGTTCCGACCAACCAGTCGTAGGTCGAAATGGACGTAAGTCGAACCTTTGAAAATTGCCGACATATTGGGTAGGGCATAATGTCAAAACTTTCCTATATAAACTACCTACATAATACTGTAATGTACAATCATTATTTCATTCTTTTTACCATAATTTACTTCTATTGTTGTATTTTAATTATTTATGTACTGTATATAATGTATACATGGTAGTGATATGTAATGTAAATTTTACATCGCATACAGTATATGTTACTATTATCTTTATGTATTGTCGACACAGTGGAATGGGAGAATACCACAGGTAGTGTCATCCTGCCAGAGAAACAACTCTGGAACATGTGTAATATGTATCTGGCTGGCTGGCTGGCTGGCTCTGTGTGTGTGTGTCTGTCTGTGTGTGTGTGTGTGTGTGTCTGTGTGTGTCTGTCTGTGTGTGTGTGTGTCTGTCTGTGTGTGTGTGTCTGTCTGTGTCTGTCTGTTTGTGTGTGTGTGTGTGTGTGTGTGTGTGTGTGTGTGTGTGTGTGTGTGTGTGTGTGTGTGTGTGTGTGTGTGTGTGTGTGTGTGTGTGTGTGTGTGTCTGTCTCTGTCTGTCTGTCTGTCTGTCTCTGTCTGTCTGTCTGTCTGTGTCTGTCTGTCTGTCTGTCTGTCTCTGTCTCTCTGTCTGTCTCTGTCTCTCTCTCTCTCTCTCTCTCTGGTACATTTAAGTAAAGTTATCATACATAGTATAAATTACCTAGGATAACCCAAAAAATCCAGAAAAAGTGTTATACAGTGGGTCTGTGCTCCAGTGCCCTAAATTAATAATAATATTAATAATCATTATTATTACAATAATAATACAATATTATTATAATAACACCAGGAGGCAGCTCTGATGAAAACTCACACTCACACGAGCTTTTAAATCTCTGCACAAAATTCAATTTAAACCAGCAAATAATAGAGCCTACTAGACTGGAGAATACACTAGACCTCATCTTCACTAACAATGATGATCTGATACGAAATGTCACCATATCAAAAACAATATACTCAGATCACAACATAATTGAGGTTCAGACATGTATGCGTGGAGCCCCAGACAGACATAATGAGATTAGTCACGAGGGAGCATTCACCAAATTCAACTTCAATAACAAAAACATAAAGTGGGACCAAGTAAACCAAATCCTAATTGATATAAGCTGGGAAGATATATACTAAGCAACACAGACCCCAACTTATGCCTAGAACAGATTAACTCGGTGGCGCTCGATGTATGCACAAGGCTTATTCCTTTAAAAGGAGGAGTAGATGTAAAATAGAAAGGGACAGGCGCTCCCTTTACAGGCGACGGAAAAGAATAACAGAGCGGCTAAAACAGGTCAATATATCTGAAAGGCGTAGGGAGACACTGGTCAGAGAAATAGCAAGCATCGAACTTAAGCTAAAGAAATCTTATAGGAGTCAGGAATCGCGGGAAGAACTAAAAGCCATAAATGAAATCGAAAGAAACCCAAAGTATTTTTTCTCCTATGCCAAATCAAAGTTGAGAACAACGTCCAGTATTGGGCCCCTACTTAAACAAGATGGGTCCTACACAGATGACAGCAAGGAAATGAGTGAGCTACTCAAGTCCCAATATGACTCAGTTTTTAGCAACCCGCTAACCAGACTGAGAGTCGAAGATCAAAAAGAATATTTTATGAGAGAGCCACAGAATTTGGTTAACACAAGCCCATCTGATGTTATCCTGACGCCAAATGACTTCGAACAGGCGATAAATGACATGCCCATGCACTCTGCCCCAGGGCCAGACTCATGGAACTCCGTGTTCATCAAGAACTGCAAGAAGCCCCTATCACGAGCTTTTACCATCCTATGGAGAGGGAGCATGGACACGGGGGTCGTCCCACAGTTACTAAAAACAACAGACATAGCCCCACTCCACAAAGGGGGCAGTAAAGCAATAGCAAAGAACTACAGACTGATAGTACTAACATCCCATATCATAAAAATCTTTGAAAGGGTCCTAAGAAGCAAGATCACCACCCACCTAGAAACCCATCAATTACACAACCCAGGGCAACATGGGTTTAGAACAGGTCGCTCCTGTCTGACTCAACTATTGGATGACTACTACAAGGTCCTAGATGCACTAGAAGACAAAAAGAATGCAGATGTAATATATACAGACTTTGCAAAAGCCTTCGACAAGTGTGACCATGGCGTAATAGCGCACAAAATGCGTGCTAAAGGAATAACGGGAAAAGTTGGTCGATGGATCTATAATTTCCTCATTAACAGAACACAGAGAGTAGTAGTCAACAGAGTAAAGTCCGAAGCAGCTACGGTGAAAAGCTCTGTTCCACAAGGCACAGTACTCGCTCCCATCTTGTTCCTCATCCTCATATCTGACATAGACAAGGATGTCAGCCACAGCACCGTGTCTTCCTTTGCAGATGACACCCGAACCTGCATGACAGTGTCTTCCATTGCAGACACTGCAAGGCTCCAGGCGGACATCAACCAAATCTTTCAGTGGGCTGCAGAAAACAATATGAAGTTCAACGATGAGAAATTTCAATTACTCAGATATGGTAAACACGAAGAAATTAAATCTTCATCAGAGTACAAAACAAATTCTGGCCACAAAATAGAGGGAAACACCAACGTCAAAGACCTGGGAGTGATCATGTCGGAGGATCTCACTTTCAAGGACCATAACATTGTATCAATCGCATCTGCTAGAAAAATGACAGGATGGATAATGAGAACCTTCAAAACTAGGGAGGCCAAGCCCATGATGACACTCTTCAGGTCACTTGTTCTATCTAGGATGGAATATTGCTGCACACTAACAGCACCTTTCAAGGCAGGTGAAATTGCTGACCTAGAAAATGTACAGAGAACCTTCACGGCGCGCATAACGGAGATAAAACACCTCAATTACTGGGAGTGCTTGAGGTTCCTGAACCTGTATTCCCTAGAATGCAGGCGGGAGAGATACATGATTATATACATCTGGAAAATCCTAGAGGGACTAGTACCGAACTTGCACACGAAAATCACTCACTACGAAAGCAAAAGACTTGGCAGACGATGCAACATCCCCCCAATGAAAAGCAGGGGTGTCACTAGCACGTTAAGAGACCATACAATAAGTGTCAGGGGCCCGAGACTGTTCAACTGCCTCCCAGCATACATAAGGGGGATTACCAACAGACCCCTGGCAGTCTTCAAGCTGGCACTGGACAAGCACCTAAAGTCGGTACCTGACCAGCCGGGCTGTGGCTCATACATTGGTTTGCGTGCAGCCAGCAGTAACAGCCTGGTTGATCAGGCTCTGATCCACCAGGAGGCCTGGTCACAGACCGGGCTGCGGGGGCGTTGACCCCCGGAACTCTCCGTTAAACTCCAGATACAAACTAATATTAATATTATTATTATTATTAAGCTATAATATAATAATCGTGTCCACTCATTACTTACCTTAAAATATCTGTAGTTTTAATGTAGAGTGAGAGGTGAGTAAACAAGATTAAATGAATAAATGAGAGAATGAGAATGTAGAATGTTCACGAGTTATGTAAACAAACGTTGTTGTTGTTGTTGCTGTTGTTGTTACCAGCCCGGACAGGAACGGTTCCTGTTCACTGTCAAGCCGGCCAGAAAAACATCTCATATTTGTTAATTTATATGTTATGTAGCATGGTTATTATATAATTTTGAAAAAAAATCATAGATGGATTAAGCAAAATGTCTATATTAACGTTTTATACACATTTAATGCGCCTCAGTGATTATTATTATTATTATCATTATTAATATGGTATCTTCAAGACCAAGTACACTCTTAATGAGTGGCTCTGAGACAGACAAGCAGACAAAGACAGACACACAGGTAGACAGAAAGTCAGACACACAGGTAGACACAGACACAAGTAGACATAAAGACAGACACAGGTAGACATAAAGACAGACACAGGTAGACAGAAAGACACACAGGTAGACATAAAGACACACAGGTAGACAGAAAGACAGACACACTAGTAGACAGACAGACACACAGAGATACAGACAGATAAACAGACAGACAGATACAGACAGGTTTATGTGCAACAGTGAAAACAAATAGAGAGTTCGAGAGTAAGAGCCTTTCTTGCCACAATCTCCAGTGCAAGATTCAGACTTCATCTTAGGGGCCATGGTGAAATTTACTGTCCAGTTAGTACAGTTAATACAGTATGATGATGCTGATAGGGCAGAGTTACTCAAACTGATGCTGCCTGCATGACACATTGCTGCCGCGAGTATTGTCAAATATTGTATGTACAGTGGTGTGCATCAGCCGGCCCAGCCCAGCTGCCAGATGCACGGTCGAGTGGACGTATGTCGAGCAGGTCGTAAGTCGGATGGTAGGTGTATATGATAGTGTAAACTTTTTTTTTCAACCAGCTGTATCCCACCAAGGCAGTGTGACCAAAAAAAAAAGTTCCTTTTTTTAAATTTAGTAATGTATACAGGAGAAGGTGACTAATATGCCAGGAGCCCCTTGCTGCCGGCATTTTAGTCGCATCTTATGACACGCATGGCTTATGGAGGAAGAATTCTGTTCCATTTCCCTATAGAGTTGTAAACATGTTATCAGGATTTTATATGAATTTTAACCCTTAAACTGTCCAAACGTAGATCTACGTTTTTTCAACATTTGAAAGTATGTAAAAAAACATAGAGCTTCTTTTTCTTTTTTTTACATTTGAAAACGTGTAAAAAAAACTTTGATCTACGTTTTTTTTTGTTATGTATTTGAAAATATGTAAAAAAAACATAGACCTACTTTTGGAGCACTATGCATGTGAATGTAGATCTCTATATAGGGAGCCGTCCTATATAGTACAGAAGAGAGTGGATTATTATTATTATAATCAAGGGGGAAGCGCTAAACCCGGAGGATTATACAGCGCCTGGGGGGGGGGATGTGGAAGGCATTCAGGCTTAATTCGGGGAACTGGAGCACAGATCCAATTCCCTAAATCAAGAGCCCCTCACCAACATCAAGGAACCTTCCTTGAGGGGAGAAGAGAGTGGAGAAGTTAACTAGGCAAGGGAAGGTCATAGTATTAAGCAAAAACTATTTTTTTTAATAATGTGACTGTAGCCTGAGCTTTATGAATTATTTTATAGTCTAGCCATTTAATTTCTATACTTTTAACATACAGCTGATAATAAAGAAGTATACATACCTTTTCCAGGCGCATTTTGCTGAGTTTTTATGTGAACTTGTACTGGCCTTCTTATCATCATCATCATCATCATCATCGAAATCGCTTATAAGAGTCTCTACTTTCTCGCTGGAATATAAATAAAACACAAATGACATAAGGATATATTATTAGGCAATGAAAGGCTGGCTATAAACAGTTAAAAATTCTAAAACTATCATGTAACATCACTCTAACATTATTGCTCTTTTACATAAAATTGTGCCATGAATTCTTTCATTACTTACTCAGTCTTCACGCATTCATCCCACGAATGTTTTCCCATCATGATGTCCATTACGTCAATATCTTTTGTGAAACGTGACTTTGGAAATGCCCTAGAGGAGATAAAAGATATACAGTACTGTGAATAGCACTGGGAAAAAAAAATTTTTTACAAAAAGTATGTAAAAATTGATAACAATATACATTCCATTTACCATGCACATGCACGCATGAAAACACACTGCTGCTTCAAGATAATACAGTAAGTCCTTGACTTACAAACATGTTTAGAATCTTCTGTATTGTGTAGATCATTATTATATCATTACAGCCTCTCCTCACTTAATGATGGGTTCCATTCCTAAAAGTAGGTCGGTAAGTGAACTGGTCATTAAGCAAGGAGTGTACTATACATATAGTGGGTTTGTGTCAACCATGTTAAGATATTATTTTAGTGTCACCTTTGCACCATTTATAACATTTTTGGTATACAGGTACCATCTGACTCACGACCGAGTTCGGTTCCGACATACCGGTCGTAAGTCGAAATGGACGTAAGTCAAACCTTACTACTGAATATCAACATCACATTTTTGTAATGACTTTATTGTTTTATTTTGGTATTTCATTTTTTACTTTACTTTTATGCTGTTAGTACTGTATTTTATACTGTAAGGTTTAAGATAAACACTGTGTACAAGACAAACAGTTGTTTATTTCCCAGAAATTTGGCACAGAAAACACGGCCATAAGTCGAACGGCCATATGTTGAGCAGGTCATAAGTTGGATGGTAGGTGTATTTTTAAATGTTTATACAGTAGTTTATTGTATACTATAATAAACAGAATAGAGGAAATCAACTCTAATGTACATTATTTAGGTTTGCATGCTGGTTGGAGAGCTGGTCGTAAGTCCAAGTGGTTGGTAAACGAGTACATCGCTAAGTGAGGAGAGGTTGTAGTTTACCTTATTCACACCCTACAAAAAACTAAATAAGAGAATAAAGTATAAAATAAGTAAATTTGTTGAAGCACAAAATTAAGATAATAAATAAAATCTGTAGAAGCCAGAGAGCTTCAGGATTTAGAGTTTGCCATAGCCATGTTGATGTGAAATTCATCTACAAAAGCCTGCAGTGGAGCCCATGTAAACCTTTCTAGTATGAACTCAAATTAAGCTGTAATAAACAATTGTTGATGAATAAACAGAAAGGTGGATGAGGGGCTCAAACTGAGGTCCATAAACTGACAGTCAATTTATGGACTGAGGTGTGTGTATGCCTTAGATATACCTTTGATGAATTACAAATGTTTTCCTACTCTCAGAATCTAGCCAGCAGGTACAGTAGTTAGAGCACTGACTCCTGTTCTCTCCATCTGAACTCCATCTATTCTGTGAGTTGTTTACTACTATCTACTATTACTACTACTACTACTACTACCACCACCACCACTTCCAGCATTACCTCCACCACTACTTCTCCACATCCTTTTTTCTTCCTCTCATCATCCTGTCCCTGTCCCCCCTGCCCCTCCTTTATATACTGGCTCCCTCACCTTCCTATGTTAGTGTGACTTGTAAATGGTCCAAATCAGACCGAAATGTAGTCATAAGTTTCTCTCTCCTATGCGTGGGATATCTGTGTATGGTACAGGCAATTTAGTATGGATAAATGTAAGGTTCTAATACTGGAGAAAGAAAACAACCATAGAATTTAATCAAACCAGATGCAGAAAAGACCTAACAGATATGGGTATCAAATATCTAAAACCAAAATATCAGTTCATTAGTATTTGCAATAAAGCTAATAGATTGTTTAGCTTTATATCAAGACATAAGAAAAATCTTCAGGTTAACTGCAGTTTCATCAGTAAGGTTTCACTTAGATTATATCACATAAATGTACTGAAAAATCTACACTATGAAGGACAACAAAATTATATAATTCTTTGAATCTGAAATCCTTTCTATGAAGACTGATTATGAGAACAGTTGGATGAATGAGAATAATTGGATGAATGAGAATAGTTGGATGAGTGTAAATGATTGGGTGAGTGGGAATGGTTGGATGAATGAAAATAGTTGGAGACATGGGAATGGTTGGATGAATGAGAATAGTTGGAGACATGGGAATGGTTGGATGAATGAGAACAGTTGGAGACATGAGAATGGTTGGATGAATGAGAATGGTTGGATGAATGGGAATGGTTGGATGAATGAGAATGATTGGATGAATGAGAATGATTGGATGAATGAGAATAGTTGGATGAATGAGAATAGATGGATGAGTGTAAATTATTAAATAAGTGAGAATGGTAGGATGACTGAAACCAGTTGGTTAAGCACATTGCTCTTATATTCTGATGTTCTTAATGTTGTAAATCTGTAAAAAAATACTGAAGATTAAATACATACAGCCTAAGTAAATTAATAAAAAGTCTAAGCACTAGTTAAAGCCTAATTAAATAAATAATAATATTCAATACAGAATCTGAAAACCAATTACCTATAGTTCTCCAGTGGGAGTAATTTACCCTCAGCTACACAGTCATATATGTACTGGGAGCGAAAGCTATCCCCATGTGATATGGGAATTTGTTCACCTTGGGGCAGGAGACGGATGGTGTGAGGACCGTGTTTTGATGTCAGCTCTCCATAACCACTCTAAAATAAAAAATAAACCCATAATAAAATACTTAGCAATCACTTCACTGCTCTTAAGTCTCCCAGCTTAGGCTGAAAGATTTCAACCTTATACATGTACGTATGTGTACAATCATACATAACAGAATATGACAGGAAACACAGCTAGCTTTGGTTTCCCACTGTGTAGTTACCACATAGAATCAGGCAGCAGCACACTGCTGATGTATCCAATTTTGATAAAAAAAAAAAATTAAATACAAAATGTAAAAAAAATACAAATTCAAATTGCTATATCTGATAAATAAATGCTTTACAAAATTAATGAATAATACACAGAATGATATGTAAATCTCAGGAAAATTATTCAAAACAGAAGGTACAGACAAACAGCAGTAAACGAAAACTAGACATGCACTGAAGATGAATAAAATAATACTATGTATGTACAGTATGGAAAGTTTGACTCAAGTAAATTAAGAGAAAGTGAAAAATTAAGCTTCAGTCAGGTATAATTTAATGATTATTTTCAAATTACAGTGATGTTATAAATGTCATAATGACTGCATTAAACACAATTGTTACTGTCATATAGTTGTGATAAGCTATGAGGAATAACTCAGAATAACCCAAAAAAGCCAGCAAGTACGTATAATTTAATTACACTAAGGTCTCTTTGTTAACCTTACACTATATCTGATTTAGATGCATAGGAAAGCCATTTTTATGGTCAACAAACAATATTATATATGCACTGTGGAACCTCGGTATGCAACCCTAATTCATTCCAGAAGGCTGCTCGAGTGCCGCTCCATTTGAGTATCGAACAAGTTCTTCTCAACCAATTTCCTGTTTGGTTGACTGTTATCACTAATCTTCGTAGGCCCCACGGTGACTTATTTATTTATTTTTTTTTTTTTTTATTATCACACCGGTCGATTCCCACCAAGGCAGGGTGGCCCGAAAAAGAAAAACTTTCACCATCATTCACTCCATCACTGTCTTGCCAGAAGGGTGCTTTACACTACAGTTTTTAAACTGCAACATTAACACCCCTCCTTCAGAGTGCAGGCACTGTACTTCCCATCTCCAGAACTCAAGTCCGGCCTGCCGGTTTCCCTGAATCCCTTCATAAATGTTACTTTGCTCACACTCCAACAGCACGTCAAGTATTAAAAACCATTTGTCTCCATTCACTCCTATCAAACACGCTCACGCATGCCTGCTGGAAGTCCAAGCCCCTCGCACACAAAACCTCCTTTACCCCCTCCCTCCAACCCTTCCTAGGCCGACCCCTACCCCGCCTTCCTTCCACTACAGACTGATACACTCTTGAAGTCATTCTGTTTCGCTCCATTCTCTCTACATGTCCGAACCACCTCAACAACCCTTCCTCAGCCCTCTGGACAACAGTTTTGGTAATCCCGCACCTCCTCCTAACTTCCAAACTACGAATTCTCTGCATTATATTCACACCACACATTGCCCTCAGACATGACATCTCCACTGCCTCCAGCCTTCTCCTCGCTGCAACATTCATCACCCACGCTTCACACCCATATAAGAGCGTTGGTAAAACTATACTCTCATACATTCCCCTCTTTGCCTCCAAGGACAAAGTTCTTTGTCTCCACAGACTCCTAAGTGCACCACTCACTCTTTTTCCCTCATCAATTCTATGATTCACCTCATCTTTCATAGACCCATCCGCTGACACGTCCACTCCCAAATATCTGAATACGTTCACCTCCTCCATACTCTCTCCCTCCAATCTGATATTCAATCTTTCATCACCTAATCTTTTTGTTATCCTCATAACCTTACTCTTTCCTGTATTCACCTTTAATTTTCTTCTTTTGCACACCCTACCAAATTCATCCACCAATCTCTGCAACTTCTCTTCAGAATCTCCCAAGAGCACAGTGTCATCAGCAAAGAGCAGCTGTGACAACTCCCACTTTGTGTGTGATTCTTTATCTTTTAACTCCACGCCTCTTGCCAAGACCCTCGCATTTACTTCTCTTACAACCCCATCTATAAATATATTAAACAACCACGGTGACATCACACATCCTTGTCTAAGGCCTACTTTTACTGGGAAAAAAATTTCCCTCTTTCCTACATACTCTAACTTGAGCCTCACTATCCTCGTAAAAACTCTTCACTGCTTTCAGTAACCTACCTCCTACACCATACACTTGCAACATCTGCCACATTGCCCCCCTATCCACCCTGTCATACGCCTTTTCCAAATCCATAAATGCCACAAAGACCTCTTTAGCCTTATCTAAATACTGTTCACTTATATGTTTCACTGTAAACACCTGGTCCACACACCCCCTACCTTTCCTAAAGCCTCCTTGTTCATCTGCTATCCTATTCTCCGTCTTACTCTTAATTCTTTCAATTATAACTCTACCATACACTTTACCAGGTACACTCAACAGACTTATCCCCCTATAATTTTTGCACTCTCTTTTATCCCCTTTGCCTTTATACAAAGGAACTATGCATGCTCTCTGCCAATCCCTAGGTACCTTACCACGAAATACTTTACAGCGAAGTTCTGACAGGTCATATTTGTTTGGTCGAGTGCTGAGCTTTGTTCGAGTGGGGAGCTGGTCATATACCAAGGTTCCCCTGTACATATATATTATATTGTTATTATGTTCACGAAAAGTGATAAACCCGTGTGGGTCACTGGTTTAAGCTCTTCAATACCTGCAATAGTTATTGTCTTTCTCAGGATTAGCAGATGGAGGATCAAGCCTCCATCATGATACTCTGAAACACCCACATGGGTTTAGTGCTTGACATGAACAAAATAAAATACGTACTCCAGTAATACTGGACAAAATTCACCAGGTCAAATGATTTGAAATAACAGACAAAGTTCACTTGCTACAGAACTATCTGTTATTGTTACAATCACCATTACTGGCCACCTGCTCAACACCACTAGTCCATTATATCAAAGGTATGTTGCACTAATGTTTGTTCTCAAAAGACTCTTCATGTTTTGATGTATCATAAACACGAGTCAACGAAAAGGTAAATCCCATACGAATGTAAAATAAAGAACGACATGGAGGACCTATTTACAGAGAGGAAGAAAAGATGTAATACAACAAGCTGTAATCTGGTTAAATATACAAAGATTTTTATACCATGTAGTGCTTTAAATTTTGATGAGTTTTTAAACGTTTCAGGGTTTCGGCCGTACTAGTACAGCTTACGCACCGGGGTTTTTGACATACTAGTACGCCTAAATTCTAGCGCCCTCAAATCTAGTGAGAGAAAGCTGGTAGGCCTACATATGAAAGAATGGGTCTGTGTGGTCAGTGTGCGCAGTATAAAAAAAAATCCTGCAGCACACAGTGCGTAATGAGAAAAAAAAACTGTGACCGTGTTTTTGGATTAAAACAGAGACTTCGCATTGTATTTTCATATGGTATTTATTGTTGTATTCTAGTTTTCCTGGTCTCATTTTATAGAATGGAAAACATATTAGAGAAATTGAGATGATTTTGACTGGTTTTACAATGAAAAGTACCTTGAAATTGAGCTCAAAGTAGCAGAAATGTTCGATTTTTACCAAAGTTCAAAAGTAAACAAATCATGCCAAGTGTCCAATACACGTCAACTGGTGAGTCTAATATTCTTTCACAAGTGCGCTGATATTACTTATACCATTTCTACACTAATGCAGTAGTCTGCATAACAGTAAATCTTCTATTTTTGTAAGAATAAAAATTCAAAGTGCCAGGAATGTCTTTCTTGTTTATTCTGGACCCTATTCAGAAATTGGCATCTTTTGAAATTTGTGTGAAATTGGCAAAATTGCTAAATTCTGACCACTTTATTGAATAGTTGAAATCAGGAAATGGGTGGTTTCTTGTATTCATTCGATAGAAAAAATGGAGTTCTAGCAAAATAGTTACGATTTGTGTCAACTAGTACACTGGAATTGGCCGAAAATAGGGCTCAAATTGGGCAAAATCGCCGGTGTAAACATCATCGAGACCGTTAACTTCGCAAGAGCATAATTCAGTAAGTTTTCCATCAAATTTCATACTTTTGGTATCATTATAATTGAAAAAAGATTCTTTATCTTTTCATAAGAAAAAATCTTTTTTTTTTTTTTTAAATTTGGGGACCCTGAGAACAAGTCTCGAAGAGGGCCTGGGGACCCTGAAAGGGTTGAGTATTTCCTGCATAAAAATTTTACAATGGTGTTGATGACACATATATTATGAGCTCATAATTATAATACACTGTGTAGATTTAATCTAGAATAACCCTCTAAAGTCTGTGTGATTTATTTCTATTGTTTGCACTAAGGTGTCCTGTGGCTCGGTTGACAACACGCTTCCCTCACACACTGCGTGTCCATGGTTCAATCCCAGGCATGGGTGGAAATGTTGGGCATGTTTCCTTACACCTGCAGCCCCTGTTCATCTAGAAGTAGGTACATGGGTGTTAGTCAACTGGTGTGAATTGCATCCTGGGGGATAAGATTAAAGGACCATAATGGGAATAAGACTGAGAGTCCTTGATGATGCACCGACTTTTTTAGGTTATCCTGGGTGGCTAACCCTCCAGGTTTAAAATAAAAAAAAAAGATTTATCTTATTGACCTATATAGGTATATAAAAGTAATAAATTGTACTAAATTGTTATCTGTTTTACAATAATTTTTGTACAGTACCACTGAATATATCATTGCTTAGTTAATCTTAAGTTAATTTTAAGCCTGCCCATAATGCTCTGCATACAAGGGGCTTTGACATGCTGCACTTAAAAAATTGTATTCCTTGTACTTCTCTGTATCATGTTCAAATTAATAAATAAATAAATAAAATATGATCTAGGATAACCTTAAAACCATGGGCATAAATAAGAGATTTCTAGAGTATGTTCACAGAGACTGAAAGCAGTCTCTGGGAAGGTGTTTAAGTATATGTTTGGAAGATGGAAATAAATAAAGAGGTTATACACACTATCACAAAGGCAATATAATGTCATCCTTTATTGATGTTTCACCCACACAATGAGCTTTATTAAGTCACAAACAGATCTGTTTGTGATTTAATTTATTATTTGTTTGAGAGCCAGGTGTTGAGGAATTTAATGTAAACATCGTAGATCTTGTGTTAGTATGTCCTGAAACTCTTGTGTCTTGGTATAAAATGGTATAAAATACCAACACAATGGTAAAGGAGACATAAATGCAATGTAATTTGATGCTTTGTTGATAACTTTTTGCCCACACAAGGCTTTATCAAGTCACAAATAGATATTTCCTTTTCCATCAATCAAGGATCACATTATACTGCATTTACATCTCCTTTTCCATTGTGTTGGTATTTTATACCATTTTATGCCAAGACAAGACACTCACAATGGATTTGTTTGGTAAATTTAGATTTAAGAGGATATAGAGTGTGAATTAGACTTGCCTAGCATGGGCCAGTAGGCCTAGTGCAGTGCTCCTGCATTCTGATGTTCTTGTGAGAGTAATATTATTATAATTACATTCATGGGGAGCACTAAACCCATAGGGGTCATACAGTGCCTCAGGGAATGGAAGGTAGTTAGACTAGAATCGAGAAACTGAAACACTGATCTAATTATAATCATGGAGGAACACTAAACCCATAGGATTATACAGTTGTTAGGTAAGACACATATGCAACAGTTAGGTATCTTTATTTCGAAACACAAGGGTATCTTGGTACAGACTTACAATCAACTTCGACAACCTCTACTAGTGAGAACGGCTGGATTTGAGAGGGACCTAACCTCCCAACATCTGAGTTCTTACCTCTTCTAGTGACCTACGTCTCACCTCTTGGCGCTATATAAGGCTCCATCCTGTCACTTCATCTCCATATTGTTTCATACTATGGAACAATGCTCTTCTCCAGACTGAGGGACTGACCACCTCAAAACTTTAAGGGTGATGGACTGATTACATCGTCTTCAAGTATCTTCTGCTTCTATCAACTTTTCTGTACTCGACTGAAGAAGCCTACTGTGTAGGCGAAACGTTTCGAAATAAAGATACCTAACTGTTGCATATGTGTCTTACCTAACAACTTGTCGGTATTTAATACCATTTTAATGTTCATTCAGGATTATACAGTACCTGTGGGGGGGGATGAAAGGTATTCAGGATTAATTCAGGAAACCGGAGAACAGATCCATTTCCTTAGATCAAGAGCCCCTCACCAGCATCAAGGAACCTCCCTTGAGGGGCCTTGTGAGAGTCAAAAGTATAATGATACCATAAAAAAAGACACAAACGCATTATAATGCAGTCTTACATTGACGTTTCGCCCAGACAGTGGATGGTATTTTATACCAATTATCACCATAAGAAGTGCTATCCTAGATAATTTACAATATATATGATAATTGTATTCATGTGTATCTGTGCCTAAATAAACTTAACAATACTGATGCAAGGTCGTAAGTGCAAACACTAACATATTTATTGAATATATATCTGACCTGGGATACTGGTTATTCATTTGGAGAGGCCAGAGTGCCTGGACTATAATCTTATGTTATAACATGCACAAATTCACAAGTAAAAAGATATATTTATCTCTGAAATAAATCCGTCTTGTAACAACTCACTCGGATGAGTCTGTCCAACTTGGCTTTCTCTGGACAAATTCTTATGCAGAACTTAATTGGGTCTCCATAGTAGTTGACAAAGAGCTCTGAGCAGCTATCATCTTCCTCAGCGTCAGACATGGTTGTAACCTCCAACAATAAGCGAAAAAGACAGGTTAAAATAAGAGCAGACACAAGTCTGCGGACATGCTAACACACCAACAACGATGTTTACATCGCGTTTCTTAACACCTGACTCTCAAACAAGTAATAAAATAAGTGAACCAATTGCAAACAAAAAATACTCCAACGAATATTTGCATGTATTTAAATATTTCGATATCTAAATATTTTGGATTTATGAAACAGTTACGGTATAAAGTCCAATTTGGTAGTTTCTTAAGAAATACGAGAGGCTCACTTGGCGCCATTCCACAATGGCGTCTTATTAAATAATACAAATACAAGTTTGTACAAATGCAAGTTTATTTCAACATGATACATTGTTTACACAGCAATGGGTGACACTGGAGTGCATGCTGAAAACCCATAGTTATGTAGAGCATTTCGGACAAGCTTAATTATTATTATTATAATCAAGGGGGAAGCGCTAAACCCGGAGGATTATACAGCGCCTGGGGGGGGGGGGGGGATGTGGAAGGCATTCAGGCTTAATTCGGGGAACTGGAGCACAGATCCAATTCCCTAAATCAAGAGCCCCTCACCAACATCAAGGAACCTTCCTTGAGGGGTAGGACAAGCTTAAGCTAACATTCATGTACCTGTTAACGTAAGTAAGTAAGTTTATTCAGGTATACACAAATACAGTTACATAGAATTATCATACATAGCAGCATATGTGTAGAGAACCTAGGATAACCCAAAAAAGTCAGAGTGACTTATTTCCATTGTGGTCCTTTTATCTTATTATTATAATATAAAGGTTATAATATTTTCTTATTATTCTATAATGAAGATAACATCTTATTATCATACTAAAAAGACTATCTACTACACCAAGGTCATTAAGACTATCTACAATACGAGGGTCATTACTAGGGATAAGGTAAAATTTACACGTATGTTAGCTAAAAAATAGAAAATCATTCCCCTCCCTTTCTGTAGCTTCATTCATCAGATACCTTTTGGCACTCTTCTTGAACTGGTTCATGCTATGACTGGCTTTGACATGTGCGGGCAGTCTGTTCCATTCCTTTATTGTTGTACAATAAAAGGTGTTTGAAGCCTGGCCACTGACTGTGGGTACTACAAAGTTGTGCTCTCTCCCCCTAGTACTATGATTGCTGCGGTTCCCAACCTTGACAAAATTGACAGCAAGATATTCTGGACACTGTGAGCAATTTTATAAACATGATTTAGCTTCAGTTGTTTTACTCTTTCTTCAACATTCAGCATATCCAACTGCTGTAATTCATCCTGGCCTACATGTTCTCTTGGTCCCAGCCCCAGAATGAATCTTACGATTTTGTTCTGGGTGATTTGCAGTCTATCTTTCAGTTTTTTTGTCAAGGCAGAGTACCAAGAAGAGCAAGCGTAATCCATATGGCATTGCATAAGGGCTAGACATAGGGTCCTGCGAGCCTCAGTAGGTAGACACTGTGTTTGTCTATACAGGAACTTCAGTCTGGCATTCGCTTTCTTTACTACACTGTTCCCTATCAATTCTCCTGACATGTATGGGTCAAAGGGGATTCCCAAATATTTTACTGATGAAACCAAAGTGATGGGCTCCCCATTACACTGAACATTAAGCTGATCCTGACTTTAATATTAATGTATCAATAACTCAGTTTACCTTATTCGTAGTATATCAACCGATTTTCACACAGATGCAACAATCTCCACCTGACCACAGCATTCTGAACCTGACTATAAATACTCGCGTACTTTCCACGCAGGTAAATCTATTTGTGAGCCCACTGTGTGGGCGAAACGTTGTCAATAAAGGATAAGATTAAGATAAGATTTCGTTCGGATTTTTAACCCCGGAGGGTTAGCCACCCAGGATAACCCAAGAAAGTCATTGCGTCATCGAGGACTGTCTAACTTATTTCCATTGGGGTCCTTAATCTTGTCCCCCAGGATGCGACCCACACCAGTCGACTAACACCCAGGTACCTATTTGCTGCTAGGTGAACAGGACAACAGGTGTAAGGAAACGTGTCGAAATGTTTCCACCCGCCGGGAATCGAACCCGGGCCCTCCGTGTGTGAAGCGGGAGTTTTAGCCACCAGACCACCGGGCCACCACCACATTATACTGCATATGTGTTTATATCTCCAAGGAGAGATGGTGTCGTTAAGGAAGACCGGAGCCAATAAGGAGAGATGGAGCCGTTAAGGAAGACCGGAGCCAATAAGGAGAGGTGGAGTCGTTAAGGAAGACCGGAACCAATAAGGAGAGATGCAGTCGTTAAGGAAGACCGGAACCAATAAGGAGAGATGGAGCCGTTAAGGAAGACCGGAGCCAATAAGGAGAGGTGGAGTCGTTAAGGAAGACCGGAACCAATAAGGAGAGACGGAGTCGTTAAGGAAGACCGGAACCAATAAGGAGAGATGGAGCCGTTAAGGAACACCGGAGCCAATAAGGAGAGATGGAGCCGTTAAGGAAGACCGGAGCCAATAAGGAGAGATGGAGTCATTAAGGAAGACCGGAGCCAATAAGGAGAGATGGAGCCGTTAAGGAAGACCGGAGCCAATAAGGAGAGATGGAGTCGTTAAGGAAGACCGGAACCAATAAGGAGAGATGGAGCCGTTAAGGAAGACCGGAGCCAATAAGGAGAGATGGAGTCGTTAAGGAAGACCGGAACCAATAAGGAGAGATGGAGTCGTTAAGGAAGACCGGAACCAATAAGGAGAGATGGAGCCGTTAAGGAAGACCGGAGCCAATAAGGAGAGATGGAGTCGTTAAGGAAGACCAGAGCCAATAAGGAGAGATGGAGTCATTAAGGAAGACCGAAGCCAATAAGGGGAGATGGAGTCGTTAAGGAAGACCGGAGCCAATAAGGAGAGATGGAGTCGTTAAGGAAGACCGGAACCAATAAGGAGAGATGGAGTCGTTAAGGAAGACCGGAACCAATAAGGAGAGATGGAGCCGTTAAGGAAGACCGGAGCCAATAAGGAGAGATGGAGTCGTTAAGAAAGACTGGAGCCAATAAGGAGAGATGGAGCCGTTAAGGAAGACCGGAGCCAATAAGGAGAGATGGAGTCGCTAAGGAAGACCAGAGCCAATAAGGAGAGATGGAGCCGTTAAGGAAGACCGGAACCAATAAGGAGAGATGGAGCCGTTAAGGAAGACCGGAACCAATAAGGAGAGATGGAGTCGTTAAGGAAGACCGGAACCAATAAGGAGAGATGGAGCCGTTAAGGAAGACCGGAGCCAATAAGGAGAGATGGAGTCGTTAAGAAAGACTGGAGCCAATAAGGAGAGATGGAGCCGTTAAGGAAGACCGGAGCCAATAAGGAGAGATGGAGTCGCTAAGGAAGACCAGAGCCAATAAGGAGAGATGGAGCCGTTAAGGAAGACCGGAACCAATAAGGAGAGATGGAGCCGTTAAGGAAGACCGGAGCCAATAAGGAGAGATGGAGTCGTTAAGGAAGACCGGAACCAATAAGGAGAGATGGATGTGATGAATGGAACCAAGTGAATTTTAATTGAATTTAGACAAGGAGACCCTGGTAGATGGTTTGGAGGTTGCGAAGAGCTGACTCACGAAATCGTAATGACATGATTGCAAACAAACCATGCCACGGGTGGAGTTAGAATCCGCGACACTCTGGAGTTTCGAGACTCTGTGATCGCGGGTTCTAACCCCACCCGTGGTATGGTTTGGTCTTGAAGAAGCTTGGCACAGGTGATTGTAGGTCTGCTGCTTTTAATGTTGGGTGGGAGTGTGGTGGCGGAGATTGTTAAGTAAATATCCTAGATTTTCGTTCATCAGATTGTGATGGACTTGAGTACCAATGTTAGTGTACAGGCCGCATAGGAAATATTTATTCCCTACGGAAAGTTAAATCAAATGATTGTATTAATGTTGGTCCTTTTACCTAACATAAATCAAATGAATCTGATCCCAGATGGATAAATAGGAGACTGGAACATTTACCGAGAAAGCTGAGAACTTGTAAGCCTTCTCAAAGGCATAGAGAGTAACCTTGTGGACCAGTGTGCTCGTGCTGGAGGAGACAACATCGACTGGTCAGGACTGAGAGGCTGGAGTTGCAAAGGAATCCAAAATGGGTTCGAGGCGATTCTTTCCTGTGTGCAGGACTATGATCGTGGAGGAATGTTGATTTACTCCGACTGGATCTGGGCAGGTTGCTGGTGACAAGCAGGAAATATGTTCTATTTTTTTTTTTTTGACGATTGTTTCCTGTCGGTTCTCGCACAAGAGTACACAAATAGTGTCCCGGCAGTTGGTAGTCATGAGTGTCTGAGGAGGGAGGGCAAGTTGGATGATGTCACCGTCTCTGGAAACGTGTCCGGAGTTCGAATCTCCTTCGGTATGGCTGGAAAACATTAGGGACGTGTTTCCATAGGACACCTGCCGTCCCTGTTCACACATCAGTTTAAAATGGGTACCTGGGAGGTAGTGGACTGGTGTGGGTCGCATCCTGGAGTTTACCTTGAGTTTACCTGGAGAGAGTTCCGGGGGTCAACGCCCCCGCGGCCCGGTCTGTGACCAGGCCTCCTGGTGGATCAGCGCCTGATCAACCAGGCTGTTGCTGCTGGCTGCACGCAAACCAACGTACGAGCCACAGCCCGGCTGATCAGGAACTGACTTTAGGTGCTTGTCCAGTGCCAGCTTGAAGACTGCCAGGGGTCTGTTGGTAATCCCCCTTATGTGTGCTGGGAGGCAGTTGAACAGTCTCGGGCCCCTGACACTTATTGTATGGTCTCTTAACGTGCTAGTGACACCCCTGCTTTTCATTGGGGGGATGGTGCATCGTCTGCCAAGTCTTTTGCTTTCGTAGTGAGTGATTTTCGTGTGCAAGTTCGGTACTAGTCCCTCTAGGATTTTCCAGGTGTATATAATCATGTATCTCTCCCTCCTGCGTTCCAGGGAATACAGGTTTAGGAACCTCAAGCGCTCCCAGTAATTGAGGTGTTTTATCTCCGTTATGCGCGCCGTGAAAGTTCTCTGTACATTTTCTAGGTCGGCAATTTCACCTGCCTTGAAAGGTGCTGTTAGTGTGCAGCAATATTCCAGCCTAGATAGAACAAGTGACCTGAAGAGTGTCATCATGGGCTTGGCCTCCCTCGTTTTGAAGGTTCTCATTATCCATCCTGTCATTTTTCTAGCAGATGCGATTGATACAATGTTATGGTCCTTGAAGGTGGGATCCTCCGACATGATCACTCCCAGGTCTTTGACGTTGGTGTTTCGCTCTATTTTGTGGCCAGAATTTGTTTTGTACTCTGATGAAGATTTAATTTCCTCATGTTTACCATATCTGAGTAATTGAAATTTCTCATCGTTGAACTTCATATTGTTTTCTGCAGCCCACTGAAAGATTTGGTTGATGTCCGCCTGGAGCCTTGAAGTGTCTGAAATGGAAGACACTGTCATGCAGATTCGGGTGTCATCTGCAAAGGAAGACACGGTGCTGTGGCTGACATCCTTGTCTATGTCGGATATGAGGATGAGGAACAAGATGGGAGCGAGTACTGTGCCTTCCTGGGACAAAATTGACTTAAATTGCGGGAAATGCTCAGTATAACAAGAGGCTTTCTATATAGTAGTATGTCATTGAAGTTAGCTATGGTCTGTATACCTTGTACCTTTGTAACTTGTGAGCTCATTACCTTTGTACCTAGTTCAGCTATCAAAACTTTGGAGGCCCAGTCACTGGACCCATTACGTACGTCTGTAATCTGTAAATACCTTTGTAACTTGTCATGGTGGTGACCAGACCTACCTGGTGTTCATTACCTTTGTAAATTGTGAGTTCATTACCTCTGTAACTTGCTCAGCTATCAAAACTTTGGAGTCCAGTCCCTGGACCAATTATGTACCTCTGTAATCTTTTGACTACCGCCCACAGGATGGGTATGGGGTGACTACCGCCCACAGGATGGGTATGGGGTGACTACCGCCCACAGGATGGGTATGGGGTGACTACCGCCCACAGGATGGGTATGGGGTGACTACCGCCCACAGGATGGGTATGGGGTGACTACCGCCCACAGGATGGGTATGGGGTGACTACCGCCCACAGGATGGGTATGGGGTGACTACCGCCCACAGGATGGGTATGGGGTGACTACCGCCCACAGGATGGGTATGGGGTGACTACCGCCCACAGGATGGGTATGGGGTGACTACCGCCCACAGGATGGGTATGGGGTGACTACCGCCCACAGGATGGGTATGGGGTGACTACCGCCCACAGGATGGGTATGGGGTGACTACCGCCCACAGGATGGGTATGGGGTGCATAATAAACATTAAACTAACTAAAACTTGCACATGTACTTGTAGTAAATAAAGATATTATTATTATTATTATTATTATTATTATTATTATTATTATTATTATTATTATTATTAGGGAGTGATTTCTATGTACAGATTGGGGTCTAGCCCGGCTAGGATTTTGCAGATGTAAATTATAATGTATCGTTCTCGCCTTCGTTCCAGGGAGTACAAGTGAAGGTATTTCAAATGTTCTCTGTAATATAGGTACCTGACTGAACTTACACGTGCAGTGAAGGTTCTCTGTACATTCTAGGGCTGTAATTTCGCCTGCCTCACAAGAGGCTGGTAATGTACAGTAATATTCCGGTGTAGAGATAACGAGTGACTTAAAGAGAACCATCATTTACCAGGTATATCTTCCTTTAAAAGTTCTAGTTATCTATTGAACATGGCTCCCAGGGGGTGATATATTCGCATCATTTCTTGCCATTTTTGTTTCCCGGCATGAAAAAAAATTTGTGGTGTGTGTGTTTATGGTAATTACCGTGTTCAATGTGGCGTTCGTGAGACTGAACGTTCCTTGTTCCTTTCATGTGGAATATTGTTTTTTGCAGGAAAAACTGCAGGTCTTGCAATGGAATTTACTTCTGTTTAAGCAGTTTAGGAATATATTATGAATGTCGTGTTTACTGGTGCCATATTCGTCACTCAGTCTTTCTGTATATGCAGACACTACAGGCACAGCACAAACACCCCAGGCACAGCACAAACACCCCAGGCACAGCACAAACACCCCAGGCACAGCACAAACACCCCAGGCACAGCACAAACACCCCAGGCACAGCACAAACACCCCAGGCACAGCACAAACACCCCAGGCACAGCACAAACACCCCAGGCACAGCACAAACACCCCAGGCACAGCACAAACACCCAAGGCACAGCACAAACACCCCAGGCACAGCACAAACACCCCAGGCACAGCACAAACACCCCAGGCACAGCACAAACACCCCAGGCACAGCACAAACACCCCAGGCACAGCACAAACACCCCAGGCACAGCACAAACACCCAAGGCACAGCACAAACACCCCAGGCACAGCACAAACACCCAAGGCACAGCACAAACACCCCAGGCACAGCACAAACACCCCAGGCACAGCACAAACACCCCAGGCACAGCACAAACACCCCAGGCACAGCACAAACACCCCAGGCACAGCACAAACACCCCAGGCACAGCACAAACACCCCAGGCACAGCACAAACACCCAAGGCACAGCACAAACACCCCAGGCACAGCACAAACACCCCAGGCACAGCACAAACACCCCAGGCACAGCACAAACACCCCAGGCACAGCACAAACACCCCAGGCACAGCACAAACACCCCAGGCACAGCACAAACACCCAAGGCACAGCACAAACACCCCAGGCACAGCACAAACACCCAAGGCACAGCACAAACACCCAAGGCACACCACAAACACCCCAGAAACAGCACAAACACCCCAGGCACAGCACAAACACCCCAGGCACAGCACAAACACCCCAGGCACAGCACAAACACCCAAGGCACAGCACAAACACCCCAGGCACAGCACAAACACCCCAGACACAGCACAAACTCCCCAGGCACAGCACAAACACCCCAGGCACAGCACAAACACCCAAGGCACAGCACAAACACCCCAGGCACAGCACAAACACCCCAGACACAGCACAAACACCCCAGGCACAGCACAAACACCCCATGCACAGCACAAACACCCCAGGCACAGCACAAACACCCCAGGCACAGTACAAACACCCCAGGCACAGCACAAACATCCCAGGCACAGCACAAACACCCCAGCCACAGCACAAACAACCCAGACACAGCACAAACACCCCAGGCACAGCACAAACACCCCAGGCACAGCACAAACACCCCAGGCACAGCACAAACACCCCAGGCACAGCACAAACACCCCAGGCACAGCACAAACACCCCAGTCACAGCACAAACACCCCAGCCACAGTACAAACACCCCAGTCACAGCACAAACACCCCAGGCACAGCACAAACACCCCAAGCACAGCACAAACTCACCAGACACATCACAAACACCCCAGGCACAGCACAAACACCCCAGGCACAGCACAAACACCCCAGTCACAGCGAAAACACCCCAGTCAGAGCACAAACACCCCAGTCACAGCACAAACACCCCAGCCACAGCACAAACACCCAAGTCACAGCACAAACACCCCAGTCACAGCGCAAACACCCCAGGCACAGCACAAACACCCCAGGCACAGCACAAACTCACCAGACACAGCACAAACACCCCAGGCACAGCACAAACACCCCAGGCACAGCACAAACTCACCAGACACAGCACAAACACCCCAGGCACAGCACAAACACCCCAGTCACAGCGAAAACACCCCAGTCACAACACAAACACCCCAGGCACAGCACAAACACCCCAGTCACAGCGAAAACACCCCAGTCACAGCACAAACACCCCAGTCACAGCACAAACACCCCAGCCACAGCACAAACACCCAAGTCACAGCACAAACACCCCAGTCACAGCGCAAACACCCCAGTCACAGCACAAACACCCCAGGCACAGCACAAACACCCCAAGCACAGCACAAACTCACCAGACACAACACAAACACCCCAGGCACAGCACAAACACCCCAGGCACAGCACAAACTCACCAGACACAACACGAACTCACGAGACACAGCACAAACACCCCAGGCACAGCACAAACACCCCAGTCACATCGAAAACACCCCAGTCACAACACAAACACCCCAGTCACAGCACAAACACCCCAGCCACAGCACAAACAAACAAGTCACAGCACAAACACCCCAGTCACAGCGCAAACACCCCAGGCACAGCACAAACACCCCAGGCACAGCACAAACTCACCAGACACAGCACAAACACCCCAGGCACAGCACAAACACCCCAGGCACAGCACAAACTCACCAGACACAGCACAAACACCCCAGGCACAGCACAAACACCCCAGTCACAGCGAAAACACCCCAGTCACAGCACAAACACCCCAGGCACAGCACAAACACCCCAGGCACAGCACAAACTCACCAGACACAGCACAAACACCCCAGTCACAGCACAAACACCCCAGGCACAGCACAAACACCCCAGGCACAGCACAAACTCACCAGACACAGCACAAACACCCCAGGCACAGCACAAACACCCCAGTCACAGCACAAACGCCCCAGTCACAGCGAAAACACCCCAGTCACAGCACAAACACCCAAGTCACAGCACAAACACCCCAGTCACAGCGAAAACACCCCAGTCACAGCACAAACACCCCAGCCACAGCACAAACACCCAAGTCACAGCACAAACACCCCAGCCACAGCACAAACACCCAAGTCACAGCACATACACCCCAGGCACAGAACAAACACCCAAGTCACAGCACAAACACCCCAGCCACAGCACAAACACCCCAGTCACAGCGAAAACACCCGTCACAGCACAAACACCCCAGGCACAGCACAACCACCCCAGGCACAGCACAAACACCCAAGTCACAGCACAAACACCCCAGTCACAGCACAAACACCCCTGTCACAGCACAAACACCCCAGGCACAGCACAAACACCCAAGTCACAGCACAAACACCCCAAGCACAGCACAAACACCCCAGCAACAGCACAAACACCCAAGTCACAGCACAAACACCCCAGGCACAGCACAAACACCCAAGTCATAGCACAAACACCCCAGGCACAGCACAAACACCCCAGGCACAGCACAAACACCCAAGTCACAGCACAAACACCCCAGTCACAGCACAAACACCCCAGTCACAGCACAAACACCCAAGTCACAGCACAAACACCCAAGTCACAGCACAAACACCCCAGTCACAGCACAAACATCCCAGGCACAGCACAAACACCCAAGTCATAGCACAAACACCCCAGTCATAGCACAAACACCCCAGTCATAGCACAAACACCCCAGTCATAGCACAAACACCCCAGTCATAGCACAAACACCCCAGTCATAGCACAAACACCCCAGTCATAGCACAAACACCCCAGGCACAGCACAAACACCCAAGTCATAGCACAAACACCCAAGTCACAGCACAAACACCCCAGCCACAGCACAAACACCCAAGTCATAGCACAAACATCCCAGCCACAGCACAAACACCCCAGCCACAGCACAAACACCCCAGCCACAGCACAAACACCCAAGTCACAGCACAAACACCCCAGCCACAGCACAAACACCCAAGTCATAGCACAAACACCCCAGCCACAGCACAAACACCCAAGTCATAGCACAAACACCCCAGCCACAGCACAAACACCCAAGTCATAGCACAAACACCCAAGTCACAGCACAAACACCCAAGTCATAGCACAAACACCCCAGCCACAGCACAAACACCCAAGTCACAGCACAAACACCCCAGCCACAGCACAAACACCCAAGTCATAGCACAAACACCCCAGCCACAGCACAAACACCCAAGTCATAGCACAAACACCCCAGCGACAGCACAAACACCCCAGCCACAGCACAAACACCCAAGTCATAGCACAAACACCCCAGCCACAGCACAAACACCCCAGCCACAGCACAAACACCCAAGTCATAGCACAAACACCCCAGCCACAGCACAAACACCCCAGCCACAGCACAAACACCCAAGTCATAGCACAAACACCCCAGCCACAGCACAAACACCCCAGGCACAGCACAAACACCCCAGCCACAGCACAAACACCCCAGGCACAGCACAAACACCCCAGGCACAGCACAAACACCCCAGGCACAGCACAAACACCCCAGCCACAGCACAAACACCCCAGGCACAGCACAAACACCCCAGGCACAGCACAAACACCCCAGGCACAGCACAAACACCCCAGCCACAGCACAAACACCCCAGGCACAGCACAAACACCCCAGCCACAGCACAAACACCCCAGGCACAGCACAAACACCCAAGTCACAGCACAAACACCCCAGGCACAGCACAAACACCCCAGGCACAGCACAAACACCCCAGGCACAGCACAAACACCCAAGTCACAGCACAAACACCCCAGGCACAGCACAAACACCCCAGGCACAGCACAAACACCCCAGGCACAGCACAAACACCCCAGCCACAGTACAAACACCCCAGTCACAGCACAAACACCCCAGCACACAGCACAAACACCCCAGTCACAGCACAAACACCCCAGCCACAGCACAAACACCCAAGTCACAGCACAAACACCCCAGTCACAGCGCAAACACCCCAGGCACAGCACAAACACCCCAGGGACAGCACAAACTCACCAGACACAGCACAAACACCCCAGGCACAGCACAAACACCCCAGGCACAGCACAAACTCACCAGACACAGCACAAACACCCCAGGCACAGCACAAACACCCCAGTCACAGCGAAAACACCCCAGTCACAACACAAACACCCCAGGCACAGCACAAACACCCCAGTCACAGCGAAAACACCCCAGTCACAGCACAAACACCCCAGTCACAGCACAAACACCCCAGCCACAGCACAAACACCCAAGTCACAGCACAAACACCCCAGTCACAGCGCAAACACCCCAGTCACAGCACAAACACCCCAGGCACAGCACAAACACCCCAAGCACAGCACAAACTCACCAGACACAACACAAACACCCCAGGCACAGCACAAACACCCCAGGCACAGCACAAACTCACCAGACACAACACGAACTCACCAGACACAGCACAAACACCCCAGGCACAGCACAAACACCCCAGTCACATCGAAAACACCCCAGTCACAACACAAACACCCTAGTCACAGCACAAACACCCCAGCCACAGCACAAACAAACAAGTCACAGCACAAACACCCCAGTCACAGCGCAAACACCCCAGGCACAGCACAAACACCCCAGGCACAGCACAAACTCACCAGACACAGCACAAACACCCCAGGCACAGCACAAACACCCCAGTCACAGCGAAAACACCCCAGTCACAGCACAAACACCCCAGGCACAGCACAAACACCCCAGGCACAGCACAAACTCACCAGACACAGCACAAACACCCCAGTCACAGCACAAACACCCCAGGCACAGCACAAACACCCCAGGCACAGCACAAACTCACCAGACACAGCACAAACACCCCAGGCACAGCACAAACACCCCAGTCACAGCACAAACGCCCCAGTCACAGCGAAAACACCCCAGTCACAGCACAAACACCCAAGTCACAGCACAAACACCCCAGTCACAGCGAAAACACCCCAGTCACAGCACAAACACCCCAGCCACAGCACAAACACCCAAGTCACAGCACAAACACACCAGCCACAGCACAAACACCCAAGTCACAGCACATACACCCCAGGCACAGAACAAACACCCAAGTCACAGCACAAACACCCCCAGCCACAGCACAAACACCCCAGTCACAGCGAAAACACCCGTCACAGCACAAACACCCCAGGCACAGCACAACCACCCCAGGCACAGCACAAACACCCAAGTCACAGCACAAACACCCCAGTCACAGCACAAACACCCCTGTCACAGCACAAACACCCCAGGCACAGCACAAACACCCAAGTCACAGCACAAACACCCCAAGCACAGCACAAACACCCCAGCCACAGCACAAACACCCAAGTCACAGCACAAACACCCCAGGCACAGCACAAACACCCAAGTCATAGCACAAACACCCCAGGCACAGCACAAACACCCCAGGCACAGCACAAACACCCAAGTCATAGCACAAACACCCCAGTCACAGCACAAACACCCCAGTCACAGCACAAACACCCAAGTCACAGCACAAACACCCAAGTCACAGCACAAACACCCCAGTCACAGCACAAACATCCCAGGCACAGCACAAACACCCAAGTCATAGCACAAACACCCCAGTCATAGCACAAACACCCCAGTCATAGCACAAACACCCCAGTCATAGCACAAACACCCCAGTCATAGCACAAACACCCCAGTCATAGCACAAACACCCCAGTCATAGCACAAACACCCCAGGCACAGCACAAACACCCAAGTCATAGCACAAACACCCAAGTCACAGCACAAACACCCCAGCCACAGCACAAACACCCAAGTCATAGCACAAACACCCCAGCCACAGCACAAACACCCCAGCCACAGCACAAACACCCCAGCCACAGCACAAACACCCAAGTCACAGCACAAACACCCCAGCCACAGCACAAACACCCAAGTCATAGCACAAACACCCCAGCCACAGCACAAACACCCAAGTCATAGCACAAACACCCCAGCCACAGCACAAACACCCAAGTCATAGCACAAACACCCAAGTCACAGCACAAACACCCAAGTCATAGCACAAACACCCCAGCCACAGCACAAACACCCAAGTCATAGCACAAACACCCCAGCCACAGCACAAGCACCCAAGTCATAGCACAAACACCCCAGCCACAGCACAAACACCCAAGTCATAGCACAAACACCCCAGCGACAGCACAAACACCCCAGCCACAGCACAAACACCCAAGTCATAGCACAAACACCCCAGCCACAGCACAAACACCCCAGCCACAGCACAAACACCCAAGTCATAGCACAAACACCCCAGCCACAGCACAAACACCCCAGCCACAGCACAAACACCCAAGTCATAGCACAAACACCCCAGCCACAGCACAAACACCCCAGGCACAGCACAAACACCCCAGCCACAGCACAAACACCCCAGGCACAGCACAAACACCCCAGGCACAGCACAAACACCCCAGGCACAGCACAAACACCCCAGCCACAGCACAAACACCCCAGGCACAGCACAAACACCCCAGGCACAGCACAAACACCCCAGGCACAGCACAAACACCCCAGCCACAGCACAAACACCCCAGGCACAGCACAAACACCCCAGCCACAGCACAAACACCCCAGGCACAGCACAAACACCCAAGTCACAGCACAAACACCCCAGGCACAGCACAAACACCCCAGGCACAGCACAAACACCCCAGGCACAGCACAAACACCCAAGTCACAGCACAAACACCCCAGGCACAGCACAAACACCCACGTCACAGCACAAACACCCCAGCCACAGCACAAACACCCCAGGCACAGCAAAAACACCCCAGGCACAGCACAAACACCCCAGGCACAGCACAAACACCCCAGCCACAGCACAAACACCCCAGGCACAGCACAAACACCCCAGCCACAGCACAAACACCCCAGGCACAGCACAAACACCCAAGTCACAGCACAAACACCCCAGGCACAGCACAAACACCCCAGCCACAGCACAAACACCCCAGGCATAGCACAAACACCCAAGTCACAGCACAAACACCCCAGGCACAGCACAAACACCCAAGTCACAGCACAAACACCCCAGCCACAGCACAAACACCCCAGGCACAGCAAAAACACCCCAGGCACAGCACAAACACCCCAGGCACAGCACAAACACCCCAGGCACAGCACAAACACCCCAGGCACAGCACAAACACCCCAGCCACAGCACAAACACCCCAGGCACAGCACAAACACCCAAGTCACAGCACAAACACCCCAGCCACAGCACAAACACCCCAGGCACAGCACAAACACCCAAGTCACAGCACAAACACCCCAGCCACAGCACAAACACCCCAGGCACAGCACAAACACCCAAGTCATAGCACAAACACCCCAGCCACAGCACAAACAGCTGAATGTTTTGTTTACTGTGATTATTTTACGTCTTCTTCCAGCCGCTGGTAAAAGTTCTTGAACAATTTACATTTATTACATTTGACCTTTGTTGAAGATGGTATTGTTGAAAAATGGAAGAAAATAAAGGTTAATGATTAAGACATATGTGGAACAGTTTTGTATCTTTACTGATGGAACGTTTCGCCTTCACAGTAGACTTCTTCAGTCAGATATAAAGGCAGCAGGTGTAGTAGTGAAATAAAAATGATGTAATCAGTCCCTCACCCTTGGAGAAAGAGTGTTTGAGGTGGTGTGTTGTACATGTGACTTAATCTTCCACATCTGGTCTTACGTAATTGCTCTCCTCTGGATAATTCTGGTCTATTTGACGATTAACATCGTGATCCCTTATAACCCTCGGAGGCATCTGATTCCGCTCCGAGAAAGGGATCTAAAACTCTTTGACCAGTAAATACTTTACCCCTGAAAGCTGTGGAAAAATCACTGTCCAGGTCTACCAAGGCTTTTGTTCTCTATATGTGCTTTATATCCTGCCCTATTTGTGTATTAAGTAAGTAAGTTTATTCAGGTATACACAAATACAGTTACATAGAATTATCATACATAGCAGCATATGTGTAGAGAACCTAGGATAACCCAAAAAAGTCAGACAGAGTGACTTATTTCCATTGGGGTCCTTTTACAGCACAAACACCCCAGGCACAGCACAAACTCACCAGACACAGCACAAACACCCCAGGCACAGCACAAACACCCCAGTCACAGCGAAAACACCCCAGTCACAGCACAAACACCCCAGCCACAGCACAAACACCCAAGTCACAGCACAAACACCCCAGTCACTTGTATTGTTAAAGCCATTGGATGGCGAAACATCTACAATAAAGATACCCAGATGTTGCACATGTGTCTAATTTTCACAGGTTATATGTGCATACAGATACACAAACTGCCTAGGAACCAGAGCCCAGAGGGGGTTAACAAACGTACATCAGGATACAGATACACAAACTGCCTAGGAACCAGGGCCCAGAGGGAGTTAACAAGAGTACATCAGGATACAGATACACAAACTGCCTGGGAACCAGAGCCCAGAGGGGGTTAACAAGAGTACATCAGGATACAGATACACAAACTGCCTAGGAACCAGGGCCCAGAGGGAGTTAACAAGAGTACATTAGGTTACAGATACACAAACTGCCTAGGAACCAGGGCCCAGAGGGTGTTAACAAGAGTACATCAGGATACAGATACACAAACTGCCTAGGAACCAGGGCCCAGAGGGTGTTAACAAGAGTACATCAGGATACAGATACACAAACTGCCTAGGAACCAGAGCCCAGAGGGTGTTAACAAGAGTACATCAGGATATGTATTTAATGGCTAATCTACTGTTACATTTCATGGCTTTGAAGACGACTAAGCCACATAATAGTATGAGGCTTTACCAATCTGGCATATATGACCCATGACTCACTGGGGGTGGTGAGGTGGAGGGGGAGGCAAGACGTAGGCTACAATGATACAAAAAATAATCATTGGTACGGGAGGTGAGGTGAATCACTGACACAACAAGGTTGAACTGACTCTTCTCTCACACATGGCTGTCCCAGCCCACCTAGTCTCTCTCTCTTGCCTTCGGGAAGATAAGAGAACCACTCGGCTCAAGTAAAAAGTGCATTTACATGGAATGCAGTCAATATATTGGCAATGGCGAGTCAAAAAAGTCACAGTGAAAATCAGAGGAAAATACTCAGATGGCAACACAGAACCAGAGAAAGTTGTACCTTTTACTCTCCCCAAAGCTGTGTAAAACACTAGGCTGTTTTACACGCTATTGGGACTTTAACCTCGAATTTTGAGGCAAGGAAATCTCGGGAAATTAAAAAATCATAGATGATTCTCCCCTAAAACCGTGGAGGTGATGTGGGTGTAGTAATAATAAAGATATAGTGGGCAGGTGTAAAAGTTGTCAGTCGCCATGAGACTTACAACACAAACGGGTTAAGGTAATGAAGACTGTTATAATGTTCTCAACTACACTATTAACCTTGATGCATCCGTTTTTTAATACGTACTTTCTTTTATATATATATATATATATCTGAAATCAGCCCCTTTGGAAAAAAAGATATGAGGTATGTGAGAGATATTTGATCACTATTTCTCCCGGTACTGACTAGAATTACCATCGTTACCCCTTTGATGACAGTTTTTGTTATCACTATTGTTACTATTGTTATCACTATTATCACTAGTGTTATCACTATAATCTTTGTTAATATTACTTTATCTCCATCTTTTAATATTATTATTGCTGTTTTTGTCCCCCATAACCCACACCACTACCCATACTACCCAGTTATCAACCACTCACAAGTACCCCCTCCCCATTAATCATCAACACCACCCACCTGCATCACCCACCACCCACCTGCATCACCCACCACCCACCTGCATCACCCACCACCCATCAGCATCACCCACCACCCACCTGCATCACCCACCACCCACCTGCATCACCCACCACCCACCTGCATCACCCACCACCCACCTGCATCACCCACCACCCACCTGCATCACCCACCACCCACCTGCATCACCCACCACCCACCTGCATCACCCACCACCCACCTGCATCACCCACCACCCACCTGCATCACCCACCACCCACCTGCATCACCCACCACCCACCTGCATCACCCACCACCCACCTGCATCACCCACCACCCACCTGCATCACCCACCACCCACCTGCATCACCCACCACCCACCTGCATCACCCACCACCCACCTGCATCACACACCACCCACCTGCATCACCCACCACCCACCTGCATCACACACCACCCACCTGCATCACCCACCACCCACCTGCATCACCCACCACCCACCTGCATCACCCACCACCCACCTGCATCACCCACCACCCACCTGCATCACCCACAACCCACCTGCATCACACACCACCCACCTGCATCACCCACAACCCACCTGCATCACCCACCACCCACCTGCATCACCCACCACCCACCTGCATCACCCACCACCCACCTGCATCACCCACCACCCACCTGCATCACCCACCACCCACCTGCATCACCCACCACCCACCTGCATCACCCACCACCCACCTGCATCACCCACCACCCACCTGCATCACCCACCACCCACCTGCATCACCCACCACCCACCTGCATCACCCACCACCCACCTGCATCACCCACCACCCATCAGCATCACCCACGACCCACCTGCATCACCCACCACCCACCTGCATCACCCACAACCCACCTGCATCACACACCACCCATCAGCATCACCCACGACCCACCTGCATCACACACCACCCACCTGCATCACCCACCACCCACCTGCATCACCCACCACCCACCTGCATCACCCACCACCCACCTGCATCACCCACCACCCACCTGCATCACCCACAACCCACCTGCATCACCCACAACCCACCTGCATCACACACCACCCATCAGCATCACCCACGACCCACCTGCATCACCCACCACCCATCAGCATCACCCACAACCCACCTGCATCACACACCACCCACCTGCATCACCCACCACCCACCTGCATCACCCACCACCCACCTGCATCACCCACCACCCACCTGCATCACCCACCACCCACCTGCATCACCCACCACCCACCTGCATCACCCACCACCCACCTGCATCACCCACCACCCACCTGCATCACCCACCACCCACCTGCATCACCCACAACCCACCTGCATCACCCACAACCCACCTGCATCACACACCACCCACCTGCATCACCCACAACCCACCTGCATCACCCACCACCCACCTGCATCACCCACCACCCACCTGCATCACCCACAACCCACCTGCATCACCCACAACCCACCTGCATCACACACCACCCACCTGCATCACCCACAACCCACCTGCATCACCCACAACCCACCTGCATCACACACCACCCACCTGCATCACCCACAACCCACCTGCATCACACACCACCCATCAGCATCACCCACAACCCACCTGCATCACACACCACCCATCAGCATCACCCACGACCCACCTGCATCACCCACCACCCATCAGCATCACCCACCAGCAACACCCGCCAGCATCACCCACCAGCCAGCATCACCCAGCAGTATCACCCAGCAGCATCACCCAGCAGCATCACCCAGCAGCATCACCCAGCATCACCCACCAGCCAGCATCACCCAGCAGCATCACCCAGCAGCATCACCCAGCATCACCCACCAGCCAGCATCACCCAGCAGTATCACCCAGCAGCATCACCCAGCAGCATCACCCAGCAGCATTATCCCAGCATCACCCACCAGCCAGCATCACCCAGCAGCATCACCCAGCAGCATCACCCAGCAGCATCACCCAGCATCACCCACCAGCCAGCATCACCCAGCAGTATCACCCAGCAGTATCACCCAGCAGCATCACCCAGCAGCATCACCCAGCAGCATCACCCACAACCCACCAGCATCAGAGCAATGTCCGGCGCTGTGATCATATCCATTTATGACTCTCCTCTGACCTGTTACTGAGCTGCTCTTCTGTTAACTACCATCACCCCCTCACCACCCCTCCCACCCCCTCACCACCCCTCCCACCCCCTCACCACCCCTCCCACCCCCTCACCACCCCTCCCACCCCCTCACCACCCCTCCCACCCCCTCACCACCCCTCCCACACCCTCACCACCCCTCCCACCCCCTCACCACCCCTCCCACACCCTCACCACCCCTCCCACACCCTCACCACCCCTCCCACCCTCTCCCACACCACCCCTCCCACACCCTCACCACCCCTCCCACCCTCTCACCACCCCTCCCACCCTCTCATCACCTCTCCAACACCCTCACCACCCCTCCCACCCCTCTCCACCCCTCCCACCCCCTCACCACCCCTCCCACACCCTCACCACCCCTCCAACACCCTCACCACCCCTCCAACACCCTCACCACCCCTCCAACACCCTCACCACCCCTTCAACACCCTCACCACCCCTTCAACACCCTCACCACCCCTTCAACATCCTCACCACCCCTCCCACACCCTCACCACCACCAAGGTGTTGCCTGAGAGGAGGTGTCAGGATGGGCGAGCGTGACAAATGGGGTTCCACAAGGGTCAGTACTTGCACCAGTACTGCTTCTTGCATACTTGAACGACGTGACAGATGTAATCGAGTCAGTTATGTCCGTGTTCGCAGAGGACACGAAACTAACGAGAAAAATACAAACAGGAGTACACCAGGAAAAACTACAAATGGATCTGGACAAGCTGTAGGATTGGTCTAACAAGTGACTATTAAAATGGCTATTAGAGTGGCTATTAAAACATAGTTCCCAACATTTCACCTGAGGCACACAAGGAGACAGTCACGTCATTATACAGGGCTTAGGTCGGGTCAGTCTAGGTCAGTTAGGAACCCGCAACTCATAAAGATGCCAAGATGGAAACAAGCGGTTTACTACGAGACTAGTCCCAGAGCTGCGGGACATGAGCTATACCCCGCGGCCCGGTTCATAAGAACATAAGAACGATGGAACACTGCAGAAGGCCTACTGGCCCATGCGAGGCAGGTCCAAGTCTCCTACCGGCTTAAGCCAATGCACCCAACCTAGTCAGGTCAGGTCACATTGACTTAAGGGAGGAACACGGCAACCGACCTGGTAGCACAAGCTATCAGGTCTAACTCACACCCACCCACATCTACTCATGTATTTATCCAACCTATTTTTAAAGCTACACAACGTTCTGGCCTCTATAACGGTACTTGGGAGTTTGTTCCACTCATCCACAACTCTATTACCAAACCAGTACTTTCCTATATCCTTCCTGAATCTGAATTTTTCCAACTTAAAACCATTGCTGCGAGTCCTGTCTAGGCTAGATATTTTCAGCACACTATTTACATCCCCTTTATTTATTCCTGTCTTCCATTTATACACCTCAATCATATCCCCCCTAATTCTACGTCTTTCTAGAGAGTGCAGTTTCAGGGCCCTTAGTCTATCCTCATAGGGAAGGTTTCTGATACATGGGATCAACTTTGTCATCCTCCTTTGTACATTTTCCAGAGAATTTATATCCATTCTGTAATACGGTGACCAAAACTGTGCAGCATAATCTAAATGAGGCCTAACCAAGGATGTATAGAGTTGAAGAACAACCTGAGGACTCCTATTATTTATGCTTCTTGTTATGAAACCAAGGATTCTATTAGCTTTATTGCGAACACTTATGCACTGTTGTCTTGGTTTCAGATTACTGCTAACCAGAACTCCTAAATCTTTTTCGCAATCCGTAATATTAAGATCTACATTATTTAGTTTATATGTGGCATGGTTATTGTCCTGTCCAACATTTAGAACTTTGCATTTGTCTATATTAAACTGCATCTGCCACTTCTCCGACCACTGCATCAGTCTATTCAAATCTTCCTGGAGTGCTCGAATGTCCTCGTCAGAATGAATTCGACGGCCTATTTTGGTGTCATCGGCAAACTTGCCGATGTCGCTCTTTATGCCCTCATCTATGTCGTTTATGTAGATTGTGAACAGCAGGGGGCCCAACACTGACCCCTGTGGAACACCGCTCGTGACGCTTCCCCACTCTGATTTCTCCCCATTTATGCAAACTCTCTGCTGCCTATTTGTCAACCATGCCTCTATCCAGGAAAAAATCTCTCCTCCTATTCCATGTGCTTTAATTTTCCTCAATAGTCTCTAATGTGGGACCCTGTCAAAAGCCTTACTGAAGTCCATATACACAATATCATATTCATTACCATGATCTACCTCCTCAAATACCTTAGTGAAAAAAGTTAATAAATTCGTAAGGCAGGAACGCCCCTTTGTAAAACCATGCTGAGATTCGTTGATTAATTTATGCTTTTCAAGGTGGCTACGAACTGCCTCGGCAACTATTGATTCCATAAATTTTCCCACTATGGAGGTTAGGCTTATTGGTCTATAGTTCGAAGCTAAGGACCTGTCACCTGTTTTGAAAATAGGTATCACATTTGCCATTTTCCACTTATCTGGCACCATGCCAGTGGATCAGGGCTTGATTAACCAGGCTGTTACTGCTGGCCGCACGTAAACCGACGTGGTCAGGTACTGACTTTAGGTGCCTGTTCAGCGCCTTCTTAAGACAGCCAGGAGTCTGTTGGTAATCCCCCTTATGTATGCTGGGAGGCATCTGAACAGTCTTGGGGCCCTGACAGTTATTGTGTTGTCCCTTAACACATTCCTGGCGCCCCTGCTTTTCAGTGGGGGAATGTTGCATCTCCTGCCGAGTGTTTTGCTTTCGTATAGAGTGATTTTTTTTTTGTATGCAAATTTGGGACTACTTCCCCTAAGATTTTCCAAGTGTATATTACCATGTATCTTTCTCGTCTGCATTCCAGGGAATGTAAATCAAGGGACTTCAGCTATTTACAGTAATTTGGATGCTTTATCGTACTTATACGTACAGTGAACGTTCTCTGTACATTCTCCAGGTCTGCAATTTCGCCTGCCTTGAAAGAGGCCGTTAGTGTACAGCAATATTCCAGCCTAGAAAGAGAACAAGCGATTTAAGAACATAAGAGAATAAGAAAGAAGGAACACTGCAACAGGACTACTGGCCTGTGAGAAGCAGGTACAATTCTCCTACCGGCTTAAGCCGACGCCTTGAATCATCATGGGCATTGCATCCTTAGTTTTGAAGGTTCTCATTATCCATCCTATCATTTTCCTAAATGTGCTAGAGACATTGTTGTGATCTTTGAAAGTAAGGTTCTCTGACATTATCACTCCCAGGTCCTTCACATTAGTTTTTCGCTCTATTGTGTGGTTGAAATTTTTTTAATACTCTAATACAGTTTTAATTACCTCCAGTTTTCCAAAGGGATCAACCCCCAGACAGTGTGTGAGCTGAGTGCACTACCACCCCAACTACGGCACATGATTACCAAGTATACAACACTGAGTCGAATTAACAGGGTGGACAGAGAGAGTCTGAGGGGCGGGTCTCAGGTACACGAGGTCACAGCTGGAAGATAAAAACATTGATAAGTCACAGCCTTAGAGTGGTCAGGAAGTGGAACAACCTAGACAGTAAAGTGGTAGAGGCAGGGCGTTGACCCCCGGAACATCCTGCAGGCAGGTAGGCGGGATCCATACATAGTGTTAAGAATAGGTATGATAGGCCTCATGCAACCAGCAGAGTGAACACATTAGTTCCTCCTTTCTTATGTTCTTATTAGCGACCAGAGGAGAGCCAGGGTCAGGAACTGAAACTCGACCCTTACAACCATAATTAGGTTAATACGAACGAGTACCCCACCACCCCTCCCACACCACCACCCCTCCCACACCCCCACCAGACACAATACCCTGAATACCATTCATGGTATTGTATCATTATTCTCATTATTCCCCATGGTTAGAAATGGTCAGAAAATTTGTCTCTAGGGATCGTGGTCAAGACTGGTGAGGTCAGGTCACGGGGTGGAGGTCATTAAACTGGTTTAACATTCCGATGAACGATAACCAACATGAGAAAAACTGTTAACATAAGAACATAAGAAAGAAGGAACACTGCAGGAGGCCTACTGGCCCACGCCAGGCAGGTCCAAGTCTCCTACCGGCTTAAACCAATGCACCCAACCTAGTCAGGTCAGGTCACATTCACTTAAGAACATAAGAACGAAGGAACACTGCAGCAGGCCTACTGGCCCATGCGAGGCGGGTCCAAGTCTCCTACTGGCTTAAGCCAATGCACCCAACCTAGTCAGGTCAGGTGACATTGACTTAAGGGAGGAACACGGCAACCGACCTGGTAGCACAAGGTATCAGGTCTAACTCACACCCACCCACATCCACTCATGTATTTATCCAACCTATTTTTAAAGCTACACAACGTTCTGGCCTCTATAACTGTACTCGGGAGTTTGTTCCACTCATCCACAACTCTATTACCAAACCAGTACTTTCCTATATCCTTCCTGAATCTGAATTTTTCCAACTTAAAACCATTGCTGCGAGTCCTGTCTAGGCTAGATATTTTCAGCACTATTTACATCCCCTTTATTTATTCCTGTCTTCCATTTATACACCTCAATCATATCCCCCCTAATTCTACGTCTTTCTAGAGAGTGCAGATTCAGGGCCCTTAGTCTATCCTCATAGGGAAGGTTTCTGATACACGGGATCATCTTTGTCATCCTCCTTTGTACATTTTAAGGAAGGAACTTTCACTATGGAGAAAACTCTTCTCCAGGCTGAGGGACTGATCACCTCAGAACTACGTCTTCAAGGCTGATGGACTGATTGCATCGTCTTCACATCTCTACTGCTGCTGCTGCCTTTTCTATACTCGACTGAAGCAGCCTGCTGTGTAGGCGAAACGTTTCGGAATAAAGATACCTGACTATTACACGTTTTACTAATCAACTTGTCGGTGTTTACCTGGAGAAGGTTTTAGGGGTCAGCGCCCCCGTGGCCCGGCCTGAGACCAGTCTCTGTGACCGTTTTGTCTTCCCCAAAACTGCGTCTCTTCCTCCATGACCTTTCCAACTTGTTGATAAATTAGACACATGTCTTTATTACCTAGACGCTTGTACAACATTTGGACTGAGGAGTTGAGGTGATCAGTCCCTTAGCCTGGAGTCGATGCGTCCAGTCCATTAATTTTGACAAAAGCCCTGATCCACCATGAAGCCTGGTCACAGACCGGGCCACGGGGGGCGTTGACTCTCGGAACTCTCTCCAGGTATACTCCAGGTATACAGACGGAGCATATATACTGCTGGCAGATGAGGTGGAGCAGTGGTAGACGGAATCACCAGTGGAAGCAGGTCGTGTCTACACGTTAGTAATAATGTTGGTAGAATTACCGACAATATGTAAAGTAAAAGGACACAAGTGCAACTAATGTGATATTTTATTGCGGCAACGTTTCGCTCTCCAGGAGCTTTGTCAAGCCGGTACCGTTACACGTTAGACAAATATTGAGGAAATCCCTATATATCAAGATCCCAAAGTGTGATAAATGGTTTTAGAAAAGACACAAGATGAAGATTGAGACACCTGTGTAATATCTGGGAATATTTACTGGGGAAATGTTTTATTCTTCAAGCTCCCAAGATAATGTTTTGGGTGAATGGTTCAGAGAACCGACATGTTGATAAATTAGACACGTGTGCAACTCTTGGGTATCTTTATTGAGGAAACGTTTCGCCACACAGTGGCTTCATCAGTCCATACATAGGAGAAACATGAAGAACAGGAGGAGAATGAGGTAATCAGTCCCTCAACCTTGAGTCGATGTGTTCAGTCCATCATCATAATGTTTTGGGTTTTGTAATAACCATTTATTACCTAGGTAATAACTGAGTCAGCTGTTACCTGGGTACTGTGTCGGTGGCTCATTATTAAGACATTAGTGTTCCTGTATCCTTTTGTTATGGAAATTAAACAAAAATGCGGTAAAATGTGATTCAATTGACAACGTTTCGCCCACACAGATCTACCTGGGTGAATACTACGTGAGTTGGTTTAGAAAGACACGTACGTGAGTATATGTAGTGTGGAGAGTGGTGAGGGATGCTGGAGGGAACACAAGGACATTGTATTTGAGACGGATCTGCACGAGACCTTCCTTGCTGGACTGAATGCGTCATCTTTATTTCATTACTACTGCTCCCTCTGCATTTGACTGAAGAAGCCTGATACCCAACTGTTGCACGTCTCGATATTCATCTGGCGCCTGGCTAGAGCGGACGATAACAACTCAGATTTTCCAGCGGGTCAGTTTCCTGTTTACGAAGTAATTCAGTGGTTACAGATGGTGCGGGAATACCCAGCAGTTGTAAATGATAAACAGACAGAACACACTTGTGCAATACTCTGCTATCTTTATTTTGTTGTCCCGTAGCTGGGTTGGTAGCTTACTCAGCTCACACACTGAGGTCCGTGGTTTGATCGCCGGTACGGGTGGACACATTAGGACGTGTTTCCCTAAGACACCTGATGTCCCTGTTCACCTAGCGGTAAATAGGTGCCTGGGTGTTAGCCGACTGGTGTGGGTCTACCTACCTGGAATCTATCTGGAGGGTATTCCGGGGATCAACGCCCACACGGGACGATCCATGACCAAGCCTCCCGCTGGATCAGGGCCTGATCAACGAGGCCGTTACCGTTGGCCACACGTAGTCCAACGGACGAACCACAGCCCGGCTGATCCGGCACTGACTTTAGATATCTGTCCAGCTCCCTCTCATAAGAACATAAGAACATAAGAACGAAGGAACACTGCAGAAGGCCTACTGGCCCATGCGAGGCAGGTCCAAGTCTCCTACCGGCTTAAGCCAATGCACCCAACCTAGTCAGGTCAGGTCACATTGACTTAAGGGAGGAACACGGCAACCGACCTGGTAGCACAAGCTATCAGGTCTAACTCACACCCACCCACATCCACTCATGTATTTATCCAACCTATTTTTAAAGCTACACAACGTTCTGGCCTCTATAACGGTACTTGGGAGTTTGTTCCACTCATCCACAACTCTATTACCAAACCAGTACTTTCCTATATCCTTCCTGAATCTGAATTTTTCCAATTTAAAACCATTGCTGCGAGTCCTGTCTAGGCTAGATATTTTCAGCACACTATTTACATCCCCTTTATTTATTCCTGTCTTCCATTTATACACCTCAATCATATCCCCCCTAATTCTACGTCTTTCTAGAGAGTGCAGATTCAGGGCCCTTAGTCTATCCTCATAGGGAAGGTTTCTGATACATGGGATCAACTTTGTCATCCTCCTTTGTACATTTTCCAGAGAATTTATATCCATTCTGTAATAAGGTGACCAAAACTGTGCAGCATAATCTAAATGAGGCCTAACCAAGGATGTATAGAGTTGAAGAACAACCTGAGGACTCCTATTATTTATGCTTCTTGATATGAAGCCAAGGATTCTATTAGCTTTATTGCGAACACTTATGCACTGTTGTCTTGGTTTCAGATTACTGCTAACCAGAACTCCTAAATCTTTTTCGCAATCCGTAATATTAAGATCTACATTATTTAATTTATATGTGGCATGGTTATTGTCCTGTCCAACATTTAGAACTTTGCATTTGTCTATATTAAACTGCATCTGCCACTTCTCCGACCACTGCATCAGTCTATTCAAATCTTCCTGGAGTGCTCGAATGTCCTCGTCAGAATGAATTCGACGGCCTATTTTGGTGTCATCGGCAAACTTGCCGATGTCGCTCTTTATGCCCTCATCTATGTCGTTTATGTAGATTGTGAACAGCAGGGGGCCCAACACTGACCCCTGTGGAACACCGCTCGTGACACTTCCCCACTCTGATTTCTCCCCATTTATGCAAACGCTCTGCTGCCTATTTGTCAACCATGCCTCTATCCAGGAAAAAATTTCTCCTCCTATTCCATGTGCTTTAATTTTCCTCAATAGTCTCTGATGTGGGACCCTGTCAAAAGCCTTACTGAAGTCCATATACACAATATCATATTCATTACCATGATCTACTTCCTCAAATACCTTAGTGAAAAAAGTTAATAAATTCGTAAGGTAGGAACGCCCCTTTGTAAAACCATGCTGAGATTCGTTGATTAATTTATGCTTTTCAAGGTGGCTACGAACTGCCTCGGCAATTATTGATTCCATAAATTTTCCCACTATGGAGGTTAGGCTTATTGGTCTATAGTTCGAAGCTAAGGACCTGTCACCTGTTTTGAAAATAGGTATCACATTTGCCATTTTCCACTTATCTGGCACCATGCCAGTTTGTAGTGATATGTTGAAAAGATTAGCCAAAGGTGTGCTAAGCTCCTCTTTACATTCCTTTAGAACCCTTGCATACAGTTCATCAGGGCCTGGGGATTTGTTAGGTTTTAATTTATCTATTTGCCTAAGGACCATGTCACTTGTGACCCTAATAGTGCACAGTTTATTATCGTCCTGTTCTACATAATTTATCATTACTGGAATATCGCTGGTATCCTCCTGTGTAAAAACTGAGAGGAAGTCTGTGTTAAAAATTCTACACATTTCCTTATCACTGTCAGTGAGCTGACCCGAGGAACTTTTGAGTGGGCCTATCTTGTCCCTGATCTTACTTCTGTATACCTGAAAGAATCCTTTTGGGTTAGTCTTCGATTCTCTTGCAACTTTAACCTCATAATCTCTTTTTGCTTTTCTAATTCCCTTTTTTATTTCTCTCTTTAACTGAATATATCGATTTCTCAATTGCCCCTCTCCTCTTTTGATTTGCCTATATATGCCTCTCTTTTGACCAATCAGATATTTTAATCTATTGTTCATCCATTTGGGATCATTTTTGTTTGATCTGATTTCCCTATTTGGAACATAATTTGACTGAGCAGCTAGAACTATGCCCTGGAAAGCATCATATCGGCAACCATCACCACCTACCTGACCCTTAGTCAGGTCATTCCAGTTCAGCCCACCTAAGTAATTTTTCAGTCCTATGAAATCAGCCAAGCGAAAGTCAGGGACGGAGACTTGATTGCCATTATTAGGGGAATTCCATGATATATTAAAACTGAGTGATTTGTGATCACTTTCCCCAAGCTCATCATTAACCTCAAGATTATTAATTAGTGTTTCCCTACTGGCAAGAACCAAGTCAAGGAGGTTATTTCCCCTAGTTGGCTCTGTCACAAACTGTTTTAAAAAACAATCCTGGATCGTATCAAGAAAGTCACCTGACTCTAAATTTCCTGTCAAATTGCTCCAGTCAATCTGTCTATAGTTGAAATCTCCCATTAGCACAACATTTTCGTATGTAGATGCCTTACGAATTTCGTCCCATAGAAGTTTACTGCACTCCCTATCAAGATTTGGGGCCCTGTAAATCACACCCAAAATTAGTTTTTCTCGGCCCTCGAGAAGCTGTAACCAAACAGATTCAGTGGCTGACGCTTCTAATTTAATATCTTGTCTAACACAACAATTTAAATTGTCTCTGACATACATCGCTACTCCACCACCTTTCCTGTTGACCCTGTCAGTGTGGAATAATTTATAGCCTTGTATGTGACATTCAGAGGGCATCTCTCTATCTTTCAGATTGAGCCAGGTCTCTGTTATAGCAATAATATCTATGTTTCCTGCACTTGCAATTAATCTTAGCTCATCTATCTTATTTCTTACACTCCTGCTATTAGTATAGTAAACCTTAAGGGAGCTAGTCCCTTGCTGCCCTCTGCTGTCCCCCTTTGTTTGCTGACCTGATCTATTGTCTTTATTTATAACTTCATGCTGAATGCCTTTTATACATTTACTGTTTCCAACCCAAGTGTTGCAACCTGCTTGTTTCCCACACACACCCAGTCGAATACAGAAAGTAGGCAGGAACAGTAGAGATGTGAAGACGATGTAATCAGTCCATCACCCTTGAAGTCGTAGAATTTGAGGTTGTCAGTCCCTCAGCCTGGAGAAGTTCAGTTCCATAGTCAGGAACTATCTGAAGATCAAGCGACAGTGCGGAGACTTAAATACTGTCGGAAGGAGAGGTGCAGAGTAGTAGTAGTAGTAGTAGTAGTAGTAGTAGTAGTAGTAGTAGTAGTAGTAGTGAGAATGTAGCCACTGAGAGTTCATGTCCCTCTCAGATCCAACAATTCTCACTTGAAAAGGTTGTCCAAGGTGTTTTCTGTACCAAGATGCCAGGTAGTTCCTGACTATGGAGTGTACGAAATGGTATATAATACCGACAAGATGAGAGTAAGACACATGTTGTGCAAGAAAGGTATAAAATACCGACAATATGAAAGTTAAGACACATGTGCAACATCTGGATATCTTTATTGTAGACGTTTCGCCAACCAGTGACTTTATCAATACAGATTCTAGGACATAATAGGAAGACAGTAGAACTATATACAAAAGATGAGGTAATCAGTCCCTCGGCCTTGAAGTTAGTGTTCACAGCATCGTGGTGGAGGAGAATCTGGTGAAAAGTCAAGAAGACTGGCGGTTATATACGCGTCAGTGGATAGGGACGGGCAGCAGACGAGGGTAGTCACTGGTAGGCGGGATTCCCCAGTGGAAGTAGGTCCTTCCCAAAGAGATGGGATAGTTGCAGAAGCCGTGAAGAAGGTCTTGTAGATGTCCTCTGAACCAAGATTCCATGATGTTGCAGTGTCTGACAAGTTGTGCAAGAAAGGTATAAAATACCGACAATATGAAAGTTAAGACACATGTGCAACATCTGGATATCTTTATTGTAGACGTTTCGCCAACCAGTGACTACCCTCGTCTGCTGCCCGTCCCTATCCACTGACGCGTATATAACCGCCAGTCTTCTTGACTTTTCACCAGATTCTCCTCCACCACGATGCTGTGAACACTAACTTCAAGGCCGAGGGACTGATTACCTCATCTTTTGTATATAGTTCTACTGTCTTCCTATTATGTCCTAGAATCTGTATTGATAAAGTCACTGGTTGGCGAAACGTCTACAATAAAGATATCCAGATGTTGCACATGTGTCTTAACTTTCATAAGACACATGTGCAACATCTGGGTATCTTTATTGTAGACGTTTCGCCATCCAGTGGCTTTATCAATACAAATTCTAGGACATAACTTGAAGACAGTAGAACTATGTACAGAAGATGAGGTAATCAGTCCCTCAACCTAGGAGTAGGTGCGAACAGCACCATAGTCGTGGAGATTCTGAAGCAGAAGAAAGAATCCTGGCGCTTATATAGTAACGTCAGGTGTAGCAGACGAGGGCATATTCACTGGTAGGCGGGATTCCCCAGTGGAAGTAGGTCCTTCCCAAAGAGATGGGTTAGTAGTAGTAGTAGTTTTCGTAGACGTGAAGGTTATGTACATGTCCTCAGAATTCTGAGGACATGTACATAACCTTCACGTCTACGAAAACTACTACTACTACTAACCCATCTCTTTGGGAAGGACCTACTTCCACTGGGGAATCCCGCCTACCAGTGAATATGCCCTCGTCTGCTACACCTGACGTTACTATATAAGCGCCAGGATTCTTTCTTCTGCTTCAGAATCTCCACGACTATGGTGCTGTTCGCACCTACTCCTAGGTTGAGGGACTGATTACCTCATCTTCTGTACATAGTTCTACTGTCTTCAAGTTATGTCCTAGAATTTGTATTGATAAAGCCACTGGATGGCGAAACGTCTACAATAAAGATACCCAGATGTTGCACATGTGTCTTACTCTCATCCTGACTATGGAACTGAACTTCTCCAGGCTGAGGGACTGGCAACCTCAAATTCTACGACTTCAAGGGTGATGGACTGATTACATCGTCTTCACATCTCTACTGTTCCTGCCTACTTTCTGTATTCGACTGAAGAAGCCTACTGTGTAGGCGAAACGTTTCGGAATAAAGTTGCCTAACTGTTGCATATGTGTCTTACCTAACAACCTGTCGGTATTACCTGGAGTTTACCTGGAGAGAGTTCCGGGGGTCAACGCCCCCGCGACCCGGTCTGTGACCAGGCCTCCTGGTGGATCAGAGCCTGATCAACCAGGCTGTTGCTGATAGCTGCACGCAAACCAACGTACGAGCCACAGCCCGGCTGGTCAGGAACCGACTTTAGGTGCTTGTCCAGTGCCAGCTTGAAGACTGCCAAGGGTCTGTTGGTAATCCCCCTTATTTATGCTGGGAGGCAGTTGAACAGTCTCGGGCCCCTAACACTTATTGTATGGTCTCTTAACGTGCTAGTGACACCCCTGCTTTTCATTGGGGGGATGTTGCATCGTCTGCCAAGTCTAATGCTTTCGTAGTGAGTGATTTTCGTGTGCAAGTTCGGTACTAGTCCCTCTAGGATTTTCCAGGTGTATATAATCATGTATCTCTCCTGCCTGCGTTCCAGGGAATACAGGTTCAGGAACCTCAAGCGCTCCCAGTAATTGAGGTATACCATTTTGATGTTCAATTCCCCTTATGGCTGGTGGGAGGCTGTTGAACAGTCTTGGGCCCCGGACACTTATTGTATTTTCTCTTAGTGGCGCCCCTACTTGTCGTTAGGGGTATGTTGCATCGCCTGCCAAGTCTTTTGCTTTCGTAGGGAGTGATTTGTGTGTGCAGATTATAGGTCATTCCCTCTAGGATTTTTCAGGTGTAGATTATGATGTATCTCTCTCGCCTATGCTCCAGTGAGTACAAATCAAGTGCTTCCAAGCGTTCCCAGTAGTTCAGGTGCTTGACAGAACTTAAACGTGCAATAAAGGTTCTCTGTACATTCTCTAGATCTGCAGTTTCACCTGCCTTGAATGAGGATGTTAATGTACAACAATATTCTAGCCTAGAGAGAATAAGTGATTTAAAAAGGATCATCATTGGCTTGGCATCTCTTGTCTTGAATGTTCTCATTATCCATCCTATCAGTTTCCTGGCAGATGTGATAGTGGTATTGTTGTGATCCTTGAAGGTGAGATCCTCAGACATTACCACTCCCAGGTCCCTCACATTACTTTTCCGCTCTATTGTGTGATTGGAGTTTGTAGTATACTCAGTTCTAGTTATTATTTCCTCCAGTTTTCCATAACGAAGTAGTTGGAATTTGTCTTCATTGAACATCATATTGTTCTCTGTTGCCCATTGGAAAACTTGGTTTATATCTTCTTGGAGCTTTGTCGTGTCCACAATGGATGACACTCTCATGCAGATCCTAGTATCGTCTGCAAAAGATGATACAGCGCTGTGGTTTACATCTCTGTCTATGTCTGATATGAGAATAAGGAACAGGATAGGTGCGAGTACTGTGCCTTGTGGGACAGAGCTCTTCACTATGGCAGCATCTGATTTAACTCCGTTTACCACTACTCTTTGTGTGCGATTGGTTAGAAAGTTGAAGATCCATCTGCCTACTTTGCCGGTCATCCCTTTAGCACGCATTTTGTGTGCTATTACACCATGGTCGCAGTTGTCAAAGGCTTTTGCAAAGTCTGTGTATACTATATCCGCATTCTGCTTGTTTTCCAGTGCATCTAGGACCATATCATAGTGGTCAAGCAGTTGTGAAAGGCAGGAGCGACCTGCTCTGAAACCATGTTGCCCTGGGTTGTGCAATTTTTGGGAGTCCAGGTGGTTTGCTATCCTGCTTCTTAGAACTCTTTCAAAGATTTTTATGATGTGGGACGTTAAAGCTATATGTCTATAGTTCTTAGCTACTGCTTTGCTGCCACCTTTATGGAGTGGGGCTATATTTGTTGTTTTTAGTGACTGTGGAATCTCGCCTGTGTCTAAGCTCCTTCTCCACAGCATACTTAGGGCCCGTGAGAGGGGTTTCTCGCAATTGCAGTTGCATCCTGCCTGGAGGGTACTCCGGGGATCAACGCCCCCGCGGGCCGGTCTACCGGTGGATCAACTAGGCCGTTACTGCTGGCCGCACATAGTGCAACGTACGAACCATAGCCCGGTTGATCCGGCACTGACTTTAGGTCAAAACTGACCTAATTTGCCCGAAATACTCTGCATAACAAAGGGCTTTCTATATAGTAGTATGTCATTGATGTCAGCTATGGTCTGTATAAGTTGTATCACGTATTTGTGCATAAATAATTTACAGAATCGACACGTTAATAAATGACACACTTTTGCAGTAATTGGCTCTCTTTATTCTGGAAAGGTTTCGCCTACACAGCAGGTTTCTTCAGTCAGGTACACAGGAGGCAGCAGAAACAGTAACGATGTGAAGACGATGTAATCAGTCCATCAGCCTTGAAGACGGAGCTTTGAGGTGATCAATCCCTCAGCCTGGAGAAGAGTTTCGCTTCATAGTCTGGAACAATATGTGGGCGAAACGTTTTAAAATAAAGATACCTAACTGTGGCACGAAAAGTTTGCTGTACGGGCGAAATGTCTTAACAACGTTTCCAGTTACTGTTTTTTTGTACAGAGCGTAATTATATTGTTACACATTCATATAATAATAATAATAATAATAATAATAATAATAATAATAATAATAATAATAATAATAATAATAATAATAATAATAATAATAATAATAATAAAAATAATAAAAATCGTGATTGCAATTTGAAAAAAACCACGTAAATGTTGTGAGGTGTTTACACACATGTGTGTAAACACGTGTGTAAACACGTGTGTAAACACGTGTGTAAACACATGTGTGTAAACACATGTGTGTAAACACATGTGTGTAAATGTACAAAGGAGGATGGTATAAACCTTGGTAATAAATACCGACAAGTTGGTTTAGAAAACGTTTCGGTCCTGGGACCTTGATAAGTGATCAAGGTCCCAGCACCGAAACGTTTTCTAATATGTCCTAGTGTTTGCTTACGTGTCTTTCTAAACGTACGAAGGAGGATGACAAAGTTGATCCCATGTATCAGAAACCTTCCCTATGAGGATAGACTGAGGCCCTGAATCTGCACTATAAGGATAGACTGAGGCCCTGAATCTGCACTATAAGGATAGACTGAGGCCCTGAATCTGCACTATAAGGATAGACTGAGGCCCTGAATCTGCACTATGAGGATAGACTGAGGCCCTGAATCTGCACTATAAGGATAGACTGAGGCCCTGAATCTGCACTATAAGGATAGACTGAGGCCCTGAATCTGCACTATGAGGATAGACTGAGGCCCTGAATCTGCACTATAAGGATAGACTGAGGCCCTGAATCTGCACTATAAGGATAGACTGAGGCCCTGAATCTGCACTATAAGGATAGACTGAGGCCCTGAATCTGCACTATGAGGATAGACTGAGGCCCTGAATCTGCACTATAAGGATAGACTGAGGCCCTGAATCTGCACTATAAGGATAGACTGAGGCCCTGAATCTGCACTATGAGGATAGACTGAGGGCCCTGAATCTGCACTATGAGGATAGACTGAGGGCCCTGAATCTGCACTATAAGGATAGATTGAGGCCCTGAATCTGCACTATAAGGATAGACTGAGGCCCTGAATCTGCACTATAAGGATAGACTGAGGCCCTGAATCTGCACTATAAGGATAGACTGAGGCCCTGAATCTGCACTATAAGGATAGACTGAGGGCCCTGAATCTGCACTATGAGGATAGACTGAGGGCCCTGAATCTGCACTATGAGGATAGACTGAGGCCCTGAATCTGCACTATGAGGATAGACTGAGGGCCCTGAATCTGCACTATGAGGATAGACTGAGGGCCCTGAATCTGCACTATAAGGATAGACTGAGGCCCTGAATCTGCACTATAAGGATAGACTGAGGCCCTGAATCTGCACTATAAGGATAGACTGAGGCCCTGAATCTGCACTATAAGGATAGACTGAGGCCCTGAATCTGCACTATAAGGATAGACTGAGGCCCTGAATCTGCACTATAAGGATAGACTGAGGCCCTGAATCTGCACTATAAGGATAGACTGAGGCCCTGAATCTGCACTATAAGGATAGACTGAGGCCCTGAATCTGCACTATAAGGATAGACTGAGGCCCTGAATCTGCATTATAAGGATAGACTGAGGCCCTGAATCTGCACTATAAGGATAGACTGAGGCCCTGAATCTGCACTATAAGGATAGACTGAGGCCCTGAATCTGCACTATAAGGATAGACTGAGGCCCTGAATCTGCACTATGAGGATAGACTGAGGCCCTGAATCTGCACTATGAGGATAGACTGAGGCCCTGAATCTGCACTATAAGGATAGACTGAGGCCCTGAATCTGCACTATGAGGATAGACTGAGGGCCCTGAATCTGCACTATGAGGATAGACTGAGGGCCCTGAATCTGCACTATGAGGATAGACTGAGGCCCTGAATCTACACTATAAGGATAGACTGAGGCCCTGAATCTGCACTATAAGGATAGACTGAGGCCCTGAATCTGCACTATAAGGATAGACTGAGGCCCTGAATCTGCACTATAAGGATAGACTGAGGGCCCTGAATCTGCACTATGAGGATAGACTGAGGGCCCTGAATCTGCACTATGAGGATAGACTGAGGCCCTGAATCTGCACTATGAGGATAGACTGAGGGCCCTGAATCTGCACTATGAGGATAGACTGAGGGCCCTGAATCTGCACTATAAGGATAGACTGAGGCCCTGAATCTGCACTATAAGGATAGACTGAGGCCCTGAATCTGCACTATAAGGATAGACTGAGGCCCTGAATCTGCACTATAAGGATAGACTGAGGCCCTGAATCTGCACTATAAGGATAGACTGAGGCCCTGAATCTGCACTATAAGGATAGACTGAGGCCCTGAATCTGCACTATAAGGATAGACTGAGGCCCTGAATCTGCACTATAAGGATAGACTGAGGCCCTGAATCTGCACTATAAGGATAGACTGAGGCCCTGAATCTGCACTATAAGGATAGACTGAGGCCCTGAATCTGCACTATAAGGATAGACTGAGGCCCTGAATCTGCACTATAAGGATAGACTGAGGCCCTGAATCTGCACTATAAGGATAGACTGAGGCCCTGAATCTGCACTATAAGGATAGACTGAGGCCCTGAATCTGCACTATAAGGATAGACTGAGGCCCTGAATCTGCACTATAAGGATAGACTGAGGCCCTGAATCTGCACTATAAGGATAGACTGAGGCCCTGAATCTGCACTATAAGGATAGACTGAGGCCCTGAATCTGCACTATAAGGATAGACTGAGGCCCTGAATCTGCACTATAAGGATAGACTGAGGCCCTGAATCTGCACTATAAGGATAGACTGAGGCCCTGAATCTGCACTATAAGGATAGACTGAGGCCCTGAATCTGCACTATAAGGATAGACTGAGGGCCCTGAATCTGCACTATGAGGATAGACTGAGGGCCCTGAATCTGCACTATGAGGATAGACTGAGGCCCTGAATCTGCACTATGAGGATAGACTGAGGGGCCTGAATCTGCACTATAAGGATAGACTGAGGCCCTGAATCTGCACTATGAGGATAGACTGAGGCCCTGAATTTGCACTGTGAGGATAGACTGAGGCCCTGAATCTGCACTATAAGGATAGACTGAGGCCCTGAATCTGCACTATAAGGATAGACTGAGGCCCTGAATCTGCACTATAAGGATAGACTGAGGCCCTGAATCTGCACTATAAGGATAGACTGAGGCCCTGAATCTGCACTATAAGGATAGACTGAGGCCCTGAATCTGCACTATAAGGATAGACTGAGGCCCTGAATCTGCACTATAAGGATAGACTGAGGCCCTGAATCTGCACTATAAGGATAGACTGAGGCCCTGAATCTGCACTATAAGGATAGACTGAGGCCCTGAATCTGCACTATAAGGATAGACTGAGGCCCTGAATCTGCACTATAAGGATAGACTGAGGCCCTGAATCTGCACTATAAGGATAGACTGAGGCCCTGAATCTGCACTATAAGGATAGACTGAGGCCCTGAATCTGCACTATAAGGATAGACTGAGGCCCTGAATCTGCACTATAAGGATAGACTGAGGCCCTGAATCTGCACTATAAGGATAGACTGAGGCCCTGAATCTGCACTATAAGGATAGACTGAGGCCCTGAATCTGCACTATAAGGATAGACTGAGGCCCTGAATCTGCACTATAAGGATAGACTGAGGCCCTGAATCTGCACTATAAGGATAGACTGAGGCCCTGAATCTGCACTATAAGGATAGACTGAGGCCCTGAATCTGCACTATAAGGATAGACTGAGGCCCTGAATCTGCACTATAAGGATAGACTGAGGCCCTGAATCTGCACTATAAGGATAGACTGAGGCCCTGAATCTGCACTATAAGGATAGACTGAGGCCCTGAATCTGCACTATAAGGATAGACTGAGGCCCTGAATCTGCACTATAAGGATAGACTGAGGCCCTGAATCTGAACTATAAGGATAGACTGAGGCCCTGAATCTGCACTATAAGGATAGACTGAGGCCCTGAATCTGCACTATAAGGATAGACTGAGGCCCTGAATCTGCACTATAAGGATAGACTGAGGCCCTGAATCTGCACTATAAGGATAGACTGAGGCCCTGAATCTGCACTATAAGGATAGACTGAGGCCCTGAATCTGCACTATGAGGATAGACTGAGGCCCTGAATCTGCACTATAAGGATAGACTGAGGCCCTGAATCTGCACTATAAGGATAGACTGAGGCCCTGAATCTGCACTATGAGGATAGACTGAGGCCCTGAATCTGCACTATAAGGATAGACTGAGGCCCTGAATCTGCACTATAAGGATAGACTGAGGCCCTGAATCTGCACTATGAGGATAGACTGAGGCCCTGAATCTGCACTATAAGGATAGACTGAGGCCCTGAATCTGCACTATGAGGATAGACTGAGGCCCTGAATCTGCACTATGAGGATAGACTAAGGGCCCTGAATCTGCACTCTCTAGAACATAAGAACATAAGAACATAAGAACGAAGGAACACTGCAGAAGGCCTACTGGCCCATGCGAGGCAGGTCCAAGTCTCCTACCGGCTTAAGCCAATGCACCCAACCTAGTCAGGTCAGGTCACATTGACTTAAGGGAGGAACACGGCAACCGACCTGGTAGCACAAGCTATCAGGTCTAACTCACACCCACCCACATCTACTCATGTATTTATCCAACCTATTTTTAAAGCTACACAACGTTCTAGCCTCTATAACGGTACTTGGGAGTTTGTTCCACTCATCCACAACTCTATTACCAAACCAGTACTTTCCTGTCCAATACAAAGAGGAAGGCGTAAGGAGAGGAGGAGAATGAGGTAATCAGTCCCTCAACCTGGAGTCGATGTGTTCAGTCCATCAATCTTGCAGAATGTACAGCATAGGACCGTAGACGTGGCTTATATACTGTAGTGAGGTGACGTGAAGCAGATGGAGGCGGGGTCATAGTGGTACCATCCACTAGTCGAAGTAGGTCTACGTCCAAAGGTTGAACAAGTGTTGAAGAATTCTTTGTAACAAGACCCCATGATGCTGCCGTGTCTGACAGTTGTGATGAATGGTTTGAAAAACCGACAAGTTGAAGATTGAGACACTTATGCAGCATATGGGAATCTTTATTCAGGAAACGTTTCGCCACACAGTGGCTTCATCAGTCCAATACAAAGAGGAAGGCGTAAGGAGAGGAGGAGAATGAGGTAATCAGTCCCTCAACCTGGAGTCGATGTGTTCAGTCCATCAATCTTGCAGAATGTACAGCATAGGGCCGTAGACGTGGCTTATATACTGTAGTGAGGTGACGTGAAGCAGATGGAGGCGGGGTCATAGTGGTACCATCCACTAGTCGAAGTAGGTCTACGTCCAAAGGTTGAACAAGTGTTGAAGAATTCTTTGTAACAAGACCCCATGATGCTGCCGTGTCTGACAGTTGTGATGAATGGTTTGAAAAACCGACAAGTTGAAGATTGAGACACTTATGCAGCATATGGGAATCTTTATTCAGGAAACGTTTCGCCACACAGTGGCTTCATCAGTCCAATACAAAGAGGAAGGCGTAAGGAGAGGAGGAGAATGAGGTAATCAGTCCCTCAACCTGGAGTCGATGTGTTCAGTCCATCAATCTTGCAGAATGTACAGCATAGGGCCGTAGACGTGGCTTATATACTGTAGTGAGGTGACGTGAAGCAGATGGAGGCGGGGTCATAGTGGTACCATCCACTAGTCGAAGTAGGTCTACGTCCAAAGGTTGAACAAGTGTTGAAGAATTCTTTGTAACAAGACCCCATGATGCTGCCGTGTCTGACAGTTGTGATGAATGGTTTGAAAAACCGACAAGTTGAAGATTGAGACACTTATGCAGCATATGGGAATCTTTATTCAGGAAACGTTTCGCCACACAGTGGCTTCATCAGTCCAATACAAAGAGGAAGGCGTAAGGAGAGGAGGAGAATGAGGTAATCAGTCCCTCAACCTGGAGTCGATGTGTTCAGTCCATCAATCTTGCAGAATGTACAGCATAGGGCCGTAGACGTGGCTTATATACTGTAGTGAGGTGACGTGAAGCAGATGGAGGCGGGGTCATAGTGGTACCATCCACTAGTCGAAGTAGGTCTACGTCCAAAGGTTGAACAAGTGTTGAAGAATTCTTTGTAACAAGACCCCATGATGCTGCCGTGTCTGACAGTTGTGATGAATGGTTTGAAAAACCGACAAGTTGAAGATTGAGACACTTATGCAGCATATGGGAATCTTTATTCAGGAAACGTTTCGCCACACAGTGGCTTCATCAGTCCAATACAAAGAGGCCACTGTGTGGCGAAACGTTTCCAGTACTTTCCTATATCCTTCCTGAATCTGAATTTTTCCAACTTAAAACCATTGCTGCGAGTCCTGTCTAGGCTAGATATTTTCAGCACACTATTTACATCCCCTTTATTTATTCCTGTCTTCCATTTATACACCTCAATCATATCCCCCCTAATTCTACGTCTTTCTAGAGAGTGCAGTTTCAGGGCCCTTAGTCTATCCTCATAGGGAAGGTTTCTGATACATGGGATCAACTTTGTCATCCTCCTTTGTACATTTTCCAGAGAATTTATATCCATTCTGTAATACGGTGACCAAAACTGTGCAGCATAATCTAAATGAGGCCTAACCAAGGATGTATAGAGTTGAAGAACAACCTGAGGACTCCTATTATTTATGCTTCTTGATATGAAGCCAAGGATTCTATTAGCTTTATTGCGAACACTTATGCACTGTTGTCTTGGTTTCAGATTACTGCTAACCAGAACTCCTAAATCTTTTTCGCAATCCGTAATATTAAGATCTACATTATTTAGTTTATATGTGGCATGGTTATTGTCCTGTCCAACATTTAGAACTTTGCATTTGTCTATATTAAACTGCATCTGCCACTTCTCCGACCACTGCATCAGTCTATTCAAATCTTCCTGGAGTGCTCGAATGTCCTCGTCAGAATGAATTCGACGTAGAATTAGGGGGGATATGATTGAGGTGTATAAATGGAAGACAGGAATAAATAAAGGGGATGTAAATAGCATGCTGAAAATATCTAGCCTAGACAGGACTCGCAGCAATGGTTTTAAGTTGGAAAAATTCAGATTCAGGAAGGATATAGGAAAGTACTGGTTTGGTAATAGAGTTGTGGATGAGTGGAACAAACTCCCGAGTACAGTTATAGAGGCCAGAACGTTGTGTAGCTTTAAAAATAGGCTGGATAAATACATGAGTGGATGTGGGTGGGTGTGAGTTGGACCTGATACCTTGTGCTACCAGGTCGGTTGCCGTGTTCCTCCCTTAAGTCAATGTGACCTGACCTGACTAGGTTGGGTGCATTGGCATAAGCCGGTAGGAGACTTGGACCTGCCTCGCATGGGCCAGTAGGCCTGCTGCAGTGTTCCTTCGTTCTTATGTTTCTACAGTGATGGGTGAAAATTAAGACACATGTGCAACACCTGGGTATCTTTACTGTAGACGTTTCGCCCTTCAGTGGCTTTATCAACACAAATTCAAGGACAGTGATGGGTGACATTTAGGTGTCCATTGCTATGCAGAGCATTTCTTGCAACCTGGAGAAAAACCCAATGATTGTTGACACTGTAAGTCGTACACCGCCTTGACGATACGGTGAGATTCTTACTTCACTGTACTGTGTAGGAGAGAGTGTGTGCCTGAAAGGGGGTCGAGGGTGAGTCCTGAAGCCCTGGCAACCGTGAGGAGGACAGGGGTGGTGCTCCTTGAACCTTATTAGGAGGTATATCATCGCCACGCAGAGTTGGGACTCCCTGAAGGACCTGCCAGAAGAGGTATCCTTGTGGCGCCTCATTCACGTGGGGTTGTGATGTGGCGGCTTGTGTCTCCATGTTATTGCTACTGACACCTCACGGAGATCGCTGACCTCTACGACCACTACTGCTACCTCTCCCTGCATCACTCGCCCTTCAGTATCTCCAAGGTTGAGGGACTGATCACCTCGTCTTTTGTATATAGTTCTACTGTCTTCCCATTATGTTCTTGAGTTTGCTTTCATAAAGTCACTGGACGGCGAAACGTCTACAATAAGATACCCAGATGTACATTCTTCACCTCACTTCTCCCGCAAACCACCACCACCACCTCCTACCTAATTATTCCTTCATCTACTCTCATGCCCCAACCGCCTCTCGACCCCCATTGTCCTAAATACCCCCTCCGTTACCTCCCGTGCCCCAAGCCTCCCTCCACAACGTCCTCTAATACCACAAAACTCCCTTCTCCTTTCCTCCTCCTGATCCCCTCCACCTCCTCCTTCAGGATCTTTACTCTCCCTCCACCTGCCCCAACTACTCCACTACCTCTATCCTCCTCCCGCCCGCCCCTACCCTCCTCTAGAGCGACCACTAAAGAGAGTATGAGGGTGCCCGTCTGCGCTATGATCCAGCGTCACCTCCCACCACATCAACAACCTGTCAAGGGATGAACAACATCCCTGTTGCTGCTGGTATAGTTGCTGCTGCTGCTGCTGCTGCTTCATGTGTACAGAGAGAGAGAGAGAGAGAGAGAGAGAGAGAGAGAGAGAGAGAGAAAGAGAGAGAGAGGAGAGGAGAGGAGGGGGAGGGGAGGGGAGAATAATTACAAGTATTTTACGCTAGAATTCTCGATGAAGTAACATCCTCTGTGTTACATCTCCTGCTTCACTTGGCACCTGCTCTCCCACCTCCCCCTGGGAGGGGTCACTGTGGGCTGGGAGGCTGTCTCTCCTCGCCCTATGGGTGGAGAAGAGGCTCTCCCTCTCATACCTCCCCATGGGGGGGGAAGCAAAGGCGCCCTATGTGAAGAAAGGGAGACCTCTTCGTTCCTTCCATCTATCCTCCAACCCTGTCTCTCTCCCTGCCTTCCTCCCTACCTCAGCTGAGCTGCCTGACCCGACCTACCTGTTGCTTTGGCGCCACTCATACACCAACACCTGTAAGCAAGGGTGTAGACAAGGGAAGGAGAGAGAGAGAGAGAGAGAGGCAAGAAAGCAGCAACTTCACTCTGGCTGTACCCTTCTCCAGAACATCACTCCATCTGAGATCATACATCCCCAGGATGACTCGAGTATGGAACACATTCGTACAGCATAATGATGTCAACGAGATAAAGTCAAGTTGATCAAATGAAAATGCTGGCCCACAGATAGCTCCAACTTCATCCTGTTCCCTACTTGTATGTTTCATAACAATAAAAATGAGCTGATGTAGGTAACAGCTCTTAGCTTGTAAATAAAGTTAGGAATCCTTAAGTTGTAAATAACTTGCCAATAAAGCTAGGGATCCTTAACCTAACCTTGTCAAACCCTGTGTAGAGAGAGAGAGAGAGAGAGAGAGAGAGAGAGAGAGAGAGATAGAGAGAGAGAGAGAGAGAGAGAGAGAGAGAGAGAGAGAGAGAGAGAGAGAGAGAGAGAGAGAGAGAGAGAGAGAGAGAGAGAGAGAGAGAGAGAGAGAGAGAGAGAGAGAGAGAGATAGATAGAGAGAGAGAGAGAGAGAGAGAGAGAGAGAGAGAGAGAGAGAGAGAGAGAGAGAGAGAGAGAGAGAGAGAGAGAGAGAGAGAGAGAGAGAGAGAGAGAGGAAGGGAGAGAACGAGAAGAGAGTAGTAGTCTCATTACATGATCAAGTCCCGCTTCAGCTCTTTCTCTGACAACTAAATTAACAACAAAGAAAGGAAGGCAGCATAAGAGAGTTGTCTCTCTCCTCTCCTTCCTTCCTTCCTTCCTTCCTTCCTTTATTGGTGCTAAAAGGAGTGAAGTAAGTAAGGAAAGTGACAATGAGAGAGTCAAGACAGAAAACACAAGTAGATAAATGGTTCAGAGAACCGACAAGTTGATAAATTAGACACATATATAACACTTGGGTATCTTTACTATACAAAGAATAATGATCAGAGGGACTTTGAGGGACTGATTACCACAGACTCCTTCTGATCTTCACCATTATCCTTTGCATTGGACTGATGAAGCCACTGTGTGGCGAAACGTTCCCCCAGGATAAGAGACTCACGGCAACATTCTCAGGTGACCCAACTGGACCGAAACGTAGTATGATATGTTTTCTCTTAGCGAAAAACCGAACCTCCTCCACCACTACTTGCTCCGAATGACCCGCAAGGGTTTAGTGCTTCAAATAAATCTTCATATTTTTTTACTACTTGGTAAGTGGACACCCAGAACCCGGGGGGGGGGGATAATGGAAGATATTTAGGGGAAAAAAGGACGCCAGTGCATTCACTCAGGACGTCTTTACGAAAATATTTGTCAACTGGGATTTTAATCACTTCAGATACACTAAGTTAGTCTCTTCAGATACACTAAGTTAGTCTCTTCAGATACACTAAGTTAGTCTCTTCAGATACACTAAGTTAGTCTCTTCAGATACACTAAGTTAGTCTCTTCAGATACACTAAGTTAGTCTCTTCAGATACACTAAGTTAGTCTCTTCAGATACACTAAGTTAGTCTCTTCAGATACACTAAGTTAGTCTCTTCAGATACACTAAGTTAGTCTCTTCAGATACACTAAGTTAGTCTCTTCAGATACACTAAGTTAGTCTCTTCAGATACACTAAGTTAGTCTCTTCAGATACACTAAGTTAGTCTCTTCAGATACACTAAGTTAGTCTCTTCAGATACACTAAGTTAGTCTCTTCAGATACATAAAGTTAGCCTCTTCAGATACACTAAGTTAGTCTCTTCAGATACACTAAGTTAGTCTCTTCAGATACACTAAGTTAGTCTCTTCAGATACACTAAGTTAGTCACTTCAGATACACTAAGTTAGTCTCTTCAGATACACTAAGTTAGTCTCTTCAGATACACTAAGTTAGTCTCTTCAGATACACTAAGTTAGTCTCTTCAGATACACTAAGTTAGTCTCTTCAGATACACTAAGTTAGTCTCTTCAGATACACTAAGTTAGTCTCTTCAGATACACTAAGTTAGTCTCTTCAGATACACTAAGTTAGTCTCTTCAGATACACTAAGTTAGTCTCTTCAGATACACTAAGTTAGCCTCTTCAGATACACTAAGTTAGTCACTTCAGATACACTAAGTTAGTCTCTTCAGATACACTAAGTTAGTCTCTTCAGATACACTAAGTTAGTCTCTTCAGATACACTAAGTTAGTCTCTTCAGATACACTAAGTTAGTCTCTTCAGATACACTAAGTTAGTCTCTTCAGATACACTAAGTTAGCCTCTTCAGATACACTAAGTTAGTCTCTTCAGATACACTAAGTTAGTCTCTTCAGATACACTAAGTTAGTCTCTTCAGATACACTAAGTTAGTCTCTTCAGATACACTAAGTTAGCCTCTTCAGATACACTAAGTTAGTCTCTTCAGATACACTAAGTTAGTCTCTTCAGATACACTAAGTTAGTCACTTCAGATACACTAAGTTAGTCTCTTCCAGATACACTAAGTTAGTCTCTTCAGATACACTAAGTTAGTCTCTTCAGATACACTAAGTTAGCCTCTTCAGATACACTAAGTTAGTCTCTTCAGATACACTAAGTTAGTCTCTTCAGATACACTAAGTTAGTCTCTTCAGATACACTAAGTTAGTCTCTTCAGATACACTAAGTTGTCTCTTCAGATACACTAAGTTAGCCTCTTCAGATACACTAAGTTAGTCACTCAGATACACTAAGTTAGTCTCTTCAGATACACTAAGTTAGTCTCTTCAGATACACTAAGTTAGTCTCTTCAGATACACTAAGTTAGTCTCTTCAGATACACTAAGTTAGTCTCTTCAGATACACTAAGTTAGTCTCATCAGATACACTAAGTTAGCCTCTTCAGATACACTAAGTTAGTCTCTCCAGATACACTCAGTTAGACTCTTCAGATACACTAAGTTAGTCTCTTCAGATACACTAAGTTAGTCTCTTCAGATACACTAAGTTAGCCTCTTCAGATACACTAAGTTAGTCTCTTCAGATACACTAAGTTAGTCTCTTCAGATACACTAAGTTAGTCACTTCAGATACACTAAGTTAGTCTCTTCAGATACACTAAGTTAGTCTCTTCAGATACACTAAGTTAGTCTCTTCAGATACACCTAAGTTAGCCTCTTCAGATACACTAAGTTAGTCACTTCAGATACACTAAGTTAGTCTCTTCAGATACACTAAGTTAGTCTCTTCAGATACACTAACGTTAGGTCTCTTCAGATACACTAAGTTAGTCTCTTCAGATACACTAAGTTAGTCTCTTCAGATACACTAAGTTAGTCTCTTCAGATACACTAAGTTAGCCTCTTCAGATACACTAAGTTAGTCTCTTCAGATACACTAAGTTAGTCTCTTCAGATACACTAAGTTAGTCTCTTCAGATACACTAAGTTAGTCTCTTCAGATACACTAAGTTAGCCTCTTCAGATACACTAAGTTAGGGGTCTCTTCAGATACACTAAGTTAGTCTCTTCAGATACACTAAGTTAGTCACTTCAGATACACTAAGTTAGTCTCTTCCAGATACACTAAGTTAGTCTCTTCAGATACACTAAGTTAGTCTCTTCAGATACACTAAGTTAGCCTCTTCAGATACACTAAGTTAGTCTCTTCAGATACACTAAGTTAGTCTCTTCAGATACACTAAGTTAGTCTCTTCAGATACACTAAGTTAGTCTCTTCAGATACACTAAGTTAGTCTCTTCAGATACACTAAGTTAGCCTCTTCAGATACACTAAGTTAGTCACTTCAGATACACTAAGTTAGTCTCTTCAGATACACTAAGTTAGTCTCTTCAGATACACTAAGTTAGTCTCTTCAGATACACTAAGTTAGTCTCTTCAGATACACTAAGTTAGTCTCTTCAGATACACTAAGTTAGTCTCTTCAGATACACTAAGTTAGCCTCTTCAGATACACTAAGTTAGTCTCTTCAGATACACTAAGTTAGTCTCTTCAGATACACTAAGTTAGTCTCTTCAGATACACTAAGTTAGTCTCTTCAGATACACTAAGTTAGCCTCTTCAGATACACTAAGTTAGTCTCTTCAGATACACTAAGTTAGTCTCTTCAGATACACTAAGTTAGTCACTTCAGATACACTAAGTTAGTCTCTTCAGATACACTAAGTTAGTCTCTTCAGATACACTAAGTTAGTCTCTTCAGATACACTAAGTTAGCCTCTTCAGATACACTAAGTTAGTCACTTCAGATACACTAAGTTAGTCTCTTCAGATACACTAAGTTAGTCTCTTCAGATACACTAAGTTAGTCTCTTCAGATACACTAAGTTAGTCTCTTCAGATACACCTGGAGGTTACCTGGAGGTTACCTGGAGGTTATTCCGGGGATCAACGCCCCCGCGGCCCGGTCCATGACCAGGCCTAAGTTAGTCACTTAATAATTTAAAAAGATACTCGAGAAAACAGTAAGATATGATGAAAAACATTTCGGTCCCAAGACCTGTACGTTAAAAGTGATCAAGGTCCCAGGACCTGTACGTTAGAAGTTGAAGAATTGAGACACTTATGCAACACATGGGAATCTTTATTGAAGAAACGTTTCGCCACACAGTGGCTTCATCAGTCCAATAACAAAGTAGAAATGGGTAAGGAGAGTAGAAGTATGAGGTAATCAGTCCCTCAACCTGGATTCGATGTGCTCAGTCCATCACTACAAGAGTGATGGACTGAACACATCGAATCCAGGTTGAGGGACTGATTACCTTATACTTCTACTCTCCTTACCCATTTCTACTTTGTTATTGGACTGATGAAGCCACTGTGTGGCGAAACGTTTCTTCAATAAAGATTCCCATGTGTTGCATAAGTGTCTCAATTCTTCAACTTGTCGGTTTTCAAAACCATTCATCACGTTAGAAGTTATCAAGGTCCCAGGACCTGTACGTTAGACGTGATCAAGGTCCCAGGACCTGTACGTTAGAAGTGATCAAGGTCCCAGGACCTGTACGTTAGAAGTGACCAAGGTCCCAAGACCTGTACGTTAGAAGTGATCAAGGTCCCAGGACCTGTACGTTAGAAGTGACCAAGGTCCCAAGACCTGTACGTTAGAAGTGATCAAGGTCCCAAGACCTGTACGTTAGAAGTGATCAAGGTCCCAAGACCTGTACGTTAGAAGTGATCAAGGTCCCAGGACCTGTACGTTAGAAGTGATCAAGGTCCCAAGACCTGTACGTTAGAAGTGATCAAGGTCCCAAGACCGAGACGTTCCTTAATATATCCCAAGTGTTTGTCAAGTGTTTTTTTAATTAATTTGTAATTAAGTTAGGTAAGGTTCGTCAGGAAACAAGAGAAATAATTTGTAATTATTAATTACTAAGGTTTATAACATACTACAGATGCATATCTGAAGTGATGACTGTCTCAGGACTAAAAAGTCTTTATTAAGGTTTACTAAGTGAATCCATGTGACCTTATTCCACTGAGTTGTCAGTATTTATTGTTTCACTACTAATGTGATATTTAAAATTTGTGATGATAGTGATGAAAACACGAGTTATGCATGTAGACAGCCTGTACTGTCTGACTTAACAATAAAGTAAGAAGCCTCCGAAGACGTATATCATTAACACCGCTCTACAGCCTACCAAATAAACACCATTATATGCAACAAACATTCACTGGCACAATATTTCGATGTGTGAAGGTTGTTTGGCAGTTACACATAAAGTGTAAGAGTCTCAGTAGTAGTACCAGTTCCTAGTAATCAGTTACCAGTAACCAGACATTATTTATCAGTACTCTGTTCATGTCTTGACGGACCATGCTCCACTGATACCTTTATTCCAGAACAAACAACCTACTGGAAGGTTAGCCAGATGGACCTTGACTATCCAAGAGTTCAATCCCATCTTTGAACACTTACCTGGCAAGTCGAATGTAGTCGCAGATGCCTTATCGCGACATGTTAGTATAGTAACTGCAGACCCTCCATTTAGTGCTGAGGATGTAAAGAATGCTCAACGAACAGATCCCATGTGGTCTGGTGTGATTCGATTCCTGCTCCAGGAAGATCTTATTCTGACTGTGAAGCCACCAGCACCCATCAGTGACTTTGTCATGAACCAAGAATTACTGTATCGAACAGCCGAGTTGGGTACTCCTAGCAGAAGAGTATACCAGTTAGTAATTCCACAGTCGCTAGTGAATGTAGCCTTACAGCTAGTTCACGATGTACCAGGTGTTGCGCACCCTGGTATGGATCGTTCAGTAAAACAAGCCAGATTGAAATACTTTTGGCCTCGTATGGCAACTGATATTTCTGAGTATAAGAAATGTAGTGTCTGCATGCAACATAAAGGTAATGCTGATGGTCCTAATCCAATTCAAGTGTATCCAACCACTAGCGAACCATGGGAAAGAGTTGCGCTAGATTTGTTAACTAATTTCCAATGTTCCCTCCAGGGCAACAAACATCTGTGTGTTATGGTAGACCATTTCACCAGATATTGTGAGTTAGTTCCTATTGCAGATAAGACTGCCGAGACAGTAGCTAAAGCGTTAAAGAACGCATTATCTGCAGGCATACCACCCCTAAGTCCCTAGTAACAGATAATGGAGGTGAATTCTGTAATGAGATTCTTGAAAATTTGTGTACCTTGTACAAGATCTCTAAATCCACCATTGTTCCTCATCATCCTGCCAGCAATGTGTTAGCGGAATGAACCAATAAGAAAGTACTTGATGTCTTGAGAGCCACTATCAATTCCAACAGTGAAACTTGGGATGAAGTTATACCTGATGTGCAGTGTGCTATAAATTCTGCTTACAATGTTTCTATAGGTGACATGCCACATTATGCATTGTACGGTGTAGATAAACGTTTGCCTTATGAGTTGTTACATTCTAATCCGAAACCAAATTACAACCCTGATGATTTCATAGCAACTCGTACCAGTTTAGCTCAAAATGTCTTTAAAGGTATCCGTGAAACACTTCATAAATCAACAGCAGAATTTACAAGAGTCGCAAACACTCGAGCAAAGCCATCCAAAATCAAAGTAGGTTCGAGAGTTATGCTGACTAACTTTAACAAAACGTCTGCAATGCCTAAGCTTGATCAAAAGTTTGTTGGTCCTTATCGAGTAGTTGAACATATCACTGGTAATAAGTATAAGGTTAGAGAAATTAGTACTGGTCAGTATAAAGAATCGCATTTAGATCATATGAAGTTAGTATGTGATGATAATGATGTTCCAACCCAGACTAATGTGACAGACTCTGACAGTCCTCCTGATCCTGTACTCTCTACCTCTGATACTCAGTCAGACGATCAACCTGAATGTCGTTATTCCCTACGTACACGACAGGTATTGAGAAATCCTCAAGTATCATTTGTAACTACCAATTCAGATTTGCCTCAAATACAGCATGAGTTAGCCAGTGCAACAGAGTTTGATCCTCCCAGAGATGACACCCATTCTGCATATGTCAATCTCACCCTAGCAGAGTTGGGGTTAAATGTAAATAACCTGTATAGATGAATAATTACAGTATCAACTTATCAGTATTCAATAATTTTTTTTTGTGTTCATGTTCTCTCCGAATTCTGAGAGTTAACAGTCTAGATTTGAGTACACCGAATCTGCCTTTCTGTTAAGCACTTCTTTCTTTGTAGATATTCCTTCCTCAGAATCCGTAGATCACATGAATACAGATCGATCGATCAAATTTTTTTTATAACTTCTATTGTGTAATCTCAACGTTGAGTTTCATTCGATGAGTTGTGCTATATTATACCTTGTATTGCATTACAGTTTCAGTTACGTAAGCTTCCATTCCAATAACATACTTATGTATGTTATAATGTTCAATTGTTGTGTACTTTGACATTGTATAGAATCAGCCCAAACCGTACACCTGCCGTCTCTAGTTTGTATTAGTTGTATGTCGGGACGACATACGTTAGCGTCGCCGAGCTCTCAGTAGTAGTACCAGTTCCTAGTAACCAGTTACCAGTAACCAGTGTACCAGTAGATGACTCACTACCAACCGTCTCTGCGTGAATCACTGACTGTATTCATATTGCTGCTGACCATAGCAGGATTTCAAACACCCCCTCACCCATAGGCACTGGGAGTCAGTCAAGATAGGGAGCAGAGAGAGGCAGGTCGGCTGTTGGTGCTTTCCCACACTTTCCGTTATATATTATACGTACTACCAGCCTACGTGAGTATTCTTACCCCATTCACGCATCGAAAACCCACATGACAAGAGGTGCAAGACTTTTCAACGGCCTCCCTTTTAAGGAGACTCGTCAACAGACCCTTGGCTACCTTTAAGAGGAAACTTGATTAAATTCCTACCTGGAGAGTGTTCCGGGGGTCGATGCCCCCCGCGGCCCAGTCCTTGACCAAGCCTCGTGGTCGATCAGGGTCTGATCAACAAGGCTGTTACTGCTGGAAGCACGTAGTCCAACATATGAGCCACAGCCCGGCTGCTCGGATCACTTCCTGATCAGCCGGGCTGTGGTTCGTACGTTGGACTCTTGTGTGGCCAGCAGTAACAGCCTGGCCACACAGGAGGCCTGGTCTGGGACCGGGTCGTGGGGGCGTTTAGGTTCCAGGTAAGTTGTGTCTGTCGTCAGGCTTGTCATTAATATGCGAGTTCACTGTGCATATTGCCACAGCCAAGGGTACAGTTGATACCATCAATGACGTGTCATCATCTATTTGTGCAGGAATGTACCGTCTTTATGTTGGTATGTTTACGCACAGAATGAGTGACGTTGTCCAATAAACTCGCCCCTTGAAGCAAAAATTTATTCGTCTCATTTGCACTACTTGGGTTAGTCAGCTGGCACTGTGTATGGACTCACTTATATGTGGTGTAGGGGTCGAGTCTTAGCTCCTGGCCCCACCCAACTAACTGCTTGTCAGGATTATGCCTTCCTAGTCTCGTGGGCGCTGTCGTACCTGGTTTTAAAATTATGTTTGGAAACTGAGACTGAAGAAATATATCCCTGGGGCTCTTCTGTGTTTTAAACCTCCAGCTCCGGGCGTATGTTTGTACTGACTTATTTGTAGTTGCAGGGTTCGATTCACAGATGTGTGTGCGTGTGTGCACGCCCAGGTGAAGGCACCACCAGTTTTATCAAGCAGATCTTAGTTTAAGCACATGTTTTATTTACGTCAGAGAATCTGTCCCTTTCATTTTTTTCATCGCCAGTTTCTGAAGCATCGTATTCGTTAAGAAGGACAACAATGGCAGTGAGAAAAACACAACGTTACTAGAGGTACTTTATTAGTGGTGAGGAACCAGGTGGGCCGTCCTACATTGAGAGGGTCGGGGAGGTGTCTCTCACCACCTGCATCACTGAAGCAGGAGCTAGCTAGTTACCTCCCACACGTTAACTCACCCCTCACACCCCCGCATCCTAGTGTGGGATCCTCGCCCTTTATGGCACCACCTCATCTCCTGCTCCTCCTCATGCTTCTATCTCCCACTTCTCGTCTTCTCCAAAGATATTGCTCTCACTGCACCTCTCCAGTGTCCCCATTGCCCCTGTCTTGGCGTACTGGCCTCTTGTTTTGGGTTATTTGTCTGGGTAATTTACATTATGTATGATAATATAGGTATTGTCCAGGTAATTTACATTATGTATGATAATATAGGTATTGTCCAGGTAATTTACATTATGTATGATAATTGCACTTGTGTACCTGTGCCAAAATAATCTTACAGGTCAAACATACAGTGTCCCAAGTGGACGTCATAGTTGTTATCCTCGGATTTCCTCTTGTCAGTTTCTTGACTAATGTACTGATTTAATATTTTTTGTGATAAGTTTGTTTATTAGTGATTAATTTTTTGGTGAAGACACCACCCACTTACTCTTATAATTTATGGGTTTCAGGTTTACATTCATTATTTTTTTGTATTAATCGAAATATGTTGATTAAAGTTGCTAAGTGTGATATTGTTTATTGGTCAGGTTGACCAGCCTAGCACCAGACGAGCCTGGACCATGGCCGGGCTCAGAGAGTAGACTCTTCAAACTCATCAAAGGTAAGGTTTCCAGACTCTTAAACATTCATACAACTGCAATAAACACGTTATTCTTATATATATATATATATATATATATATATATATATATATATATATATATATATATATATATATATATATATATATATATATATATATATATATATATATATATAAATCGCATATATGTAATAATGTAAGTAGAGCAGAAAACAACCAAGAATATTATTCTTAGAAGTGTTGTGTCATACCATGACTCTCTTGAACTTCAAATTCAGTTTTCGTTGTTTAATCCAAAATGGTGTATACACCATAAATTTTTGAATCAGGATCATGACACATTGTGATCCTCCTATGTAGCTGATGTAATTATGTATTGCTAGGATATACATAGTCAGGTGTCCTGGCTGAATGTGTGTGCTTTCTTCACTAGGTGAGAGCCACGGCGTCTCTCCACCACTCCATCATCTTAAGCCTGCAGGATGCTCCCCCTATCCACCTTCCACTCTTCCCCTGACCTCCCTCTCCCCGCTATCTCCTCCCCTTGACCACCTCCCTCCCATTTCCCCTGACTACCACTTCCCTCCCCCTGACCAACTGACACACGACCCGAGAGGGCAGGAGAGAGGGAGTGGAGGCCCCGCTGGCCGCCCCGACCCTTCAGTCGCGCACCAGCAGCGACCCAAGACGGCAGTGCATTTACCTTCCTCCCTCCCTACAGCATCAACCCTTCTTCGACTTTTCTACAGCACCCTCGCCATCTCTACGAGTCCAGTCCAGCGTTATCCCTTTACTCTACAATCTCAGTCCTAAGTCGCCCCTCCCTCTGCGAGGTGTCTTAAATCGCACTCTCCTTCTGCGGGTTCACCACCTTCACTTTGGACTTCGTCAGATTCATCGTGTTTTCCCCTCCATACGAATCTGTAGTTAGGACTAACAGCCTGTAGCTCGTACATGAAGTATCGTTAAGAATATATCCGAAAAGCAACCGGGGCCATCGGTTTCCTGCTACAAGCACCCTTATCAACACTACCCGCGTCACTCCGACTCATCACTCTGAGCACCGCCGTGGACAGTGGTCGTACAGTACCCCTGCTGCAGCACAGACAGAGGCAGTGGTGCCTATTCTTACTGAGTGAGGCAGTGCGGGCGTGGGCAGCGGGCGTGCAACCCTCCCTCAACCCTTGGGCTATTTTGGTGTCTAGGCTGGCGCCGCGTCACCGCACCTCAGTTTGCTTCTGACCCGCAAGCGGCGTGGATACTTTGCCGCGACTAGTGCAGTGATGCTGTGATAACTCGACGCCTCCAATATCAGTGGAAATAGGTGAAGATAACAGCGCAGATTGCCCCTTCCAGTAGTCTTGCAGGTGCACAGGAAATCATATCCGTCGCATGCCACACATTACCACAAGTTGTTAATGCCACCCGCACACATTAGTCCATTTGGACTACATAGCTGACAATTCACGGCTGCCGAGTTACCTTCTACTCTAGTGCGAAACACTTGCAATACTCTTCGAATTTGGCGCGAGTGAGTTGTAGCGAGGTTGGTGTAGCGAGGCTCCGCCCAGCGCCCCTCCCCCGGTTACCGCAGCAGCAGCAGCAGGATCAGGTGGGTCCAGGATGTACAGCCCAGGTGCAGCAGAGTACTGCCAGGCAGGGCAGGAGGAGGACGAGATGGCTGCCACAGAACGGGAGCTCGCTGAGGATGCTCAGTGGAAGAGAATACAGCAGAACACCTTCACCAGGTGGGCTAACGAACACCTCAAGTCCGTCAATAAACACATCGGGAATTTGGAGACTGACCTTAGCGACGGCTTGAGGCTCATCGCGCTCATCGAGGTTCTCTCAGGCAAACAACTTCCCAAACACAATAAACGACCCAATTTCAAAAGTCAGAAGTTGGAGAACGTGTCCGTGGCTCTACAGTTCCTCGAGAGGGACGAAAATATCCGCATCATTAATATAGGTAAGTTATTTGTTACCATTACTGGACATTTGCCACCAGAAGTAGACAACCACAGTCAGTATACTTGTTAAATATTACGTTATACTAGAATATTAGGTTATACTCAAATAAACTTGAGGATCACGTCAGAAGAAATATATACTTGGGTTTATTAGTGTTATACCACTTGTGGGTTAGTCATGAATCTAGTTGGTATGTCTTGAGGTATGCTATTTGGCGTTGTCGTCATGTTTTAAGTTAAATAAACCAAAAAACCAGGCCAACACGGTGTTCCCGGGGTGTATGTCATTGTTATCAGTAACTGGTATGTGTGTGTGTGTCTACCACTTGTTCTATTTCTTGTCTTACGTGTGGTGTGGGTCCCTCTGGGCAGCGCAGCCGGGGGGCAGCCGGGGGGCAAGTAAGTAAGTAAGTAAGTTTATTCAGGTATACACAAATACTGTTACATAGAATTATCATACATAGCAGCATATGTGTAGAGAACCTAGGATAACCCAAAAAAGTCAGACTGAGTGACTTATTTCCAGGGGGGCAGCCGACTGCTGCTGTATTTATTCCCTTGTACAGGTGTCCACTCTACAAACATCAGTTAATGGCGGTTTTGTTATAAAATTATTATTGATTAGTGTATTCACAGGGAAGCGTTAAATCTGTACGGTTCATTCAGTAGCCGGGGATGGGGGATAATCAGGTTTGATCACAGGAAAAGGGTTGATAGGTTCAGAAACTTGGATCAAGAGCCCATCATCTACATCAAAAGAATATTTTTTTTTATAGTTTAAGTCATGTGACCGGAATAATCTGCTGTCTTGAAACAACTATTTAGAACCTGGGCATATCCATGGATTTTTTTTTCATGTGACTTTTTCAAGAAAGAATGTAAATTGCGTGATAAGATTGCTGCAGGGAAGGGTAAACTAGTGCTAATTCTGACTGACGTGGCGTATGATTTTGCTATAGGATATTAAACTTCGGGTTTATGTTAGTAATATCAGTTTTCGGGTGCTGTGCCTATTATATATATATATATATTTTTGCTTGACATAGGCTAACAATACGTATTTTGAAGAAAAAAATTAGAACCGATTCAGGCAGCTTGGTATGTAAATTCAAAATGGAGTCTTATTCTCCAAATCCACATTTACATTTCTACCTTAAATTACCTCTGGCGAATTTATTTGTGCAGGTGTTGGCACCAGCTGATACACCAGTACAGGTACAAGTGTGTCACCGGGGTGGCGGATATTCAGGTGTTTTGGAGGGGGGGGGGTCATAATTATATGGTATTGATGGCCCTGACTCATGCATCCCGCATTACCACGCCTAAACCTGCGTGACCTAATATTTTGGGCCTCTAGCATTATCACATAGGCTCAGCAAACTTTTGGAGATTTCGTGTTAGCCTACAGGCAATAGGTTATAAGCTAAGCGGTAACATATTTGGGAAGGGGACCTCATATTGGCACAAAGTTGTGTAACCTGTGTGTTGGGAGTACTCTTTATTACATACCTACATGATGGTAGACTTTTTAAAGCATCAACATTAACAGCTAGGACCACAATATTCAGTTGCCTTGTGGGGATACTTGCAACAAGGCTCGCATAATCTCTGGGTTACTAGGATACATTGCACAACCTAGTTGTCGTGCTTTTGCTGTCTTGAAGATGCATATCCCCGTCTCTTAACACTATTGCAAAGTTATATTTGTAATTAAACGAGAATAAAAAAACCCGGGGTCATATTCATGCACAGGATTACAGTATATTAATAGTTCACATGAATATGCTGTCGGCATTCCAGATACTTCAGGTTAACTTTCAAAGGTCTGGTAAATATGTCAAGCATAAAGGGCAGATAATTTTTTTGAACAGCGTGTAAAGATGCAAATATTGCAAATTTGTCGAAGCTACAAATTTCTTGCATGGCCACGCCCCCCTCCACTTCAATGTGACCACGCCCCTTTCTGTTACTAGGCGACAACGAACCCTTTCACGACCATATGACCACGCCCCCTTCCATATGTAGGCGACAACGACCTCTTCCACGACCATTTGACCACGCCCTCTTCCATTATTAAGTGACAACCACCCCTTCCACGGCCATATGGCCACGCCTTCCATTACCAGGCTATTACGACCCCTTCCACGATTATGCCCACGCTCCTATTACTAGGCGACAACGACCCCTTCCATTACTAGGTTACAACGACCCTTTCCACGACTAAGCCCACGCCCCTTCTATTACTAGGCGACAACGACCCCTTCCACGACTATATGGCCATGCCCCTTCCCTTACTAGTTAACAACGGTCCCTTCCACGACCATATGGCCACGCCCCTTCTATTACTAGACGACAGCGACCTCTTCCACGACCATATGGCCACACCCCTTCAATTACTAAGCAACAACGACCCCTTCCAAGACCTTATGATCACACCCCTTCCACTGTGAGGATTCGTCCCCTTCAATTACCAGATAACTACCCCTTCCACAATCATAAAGCCACGCCCCCTTTCTACTACCTTGTAGCTACACCTGCAACTATTTTGTGGACACGCCCCTTCCATTACCATGTTACCACGTCCCTTTCACTACCTAGTGACCACACCCCTTTCACTACCTTGTGACCACGCCCCTTTCACTACCTTGTGACCACGCCCCTTTCACTACCTTTCGACCACGCCCATTCCCCTATGAGATTACATCTCCTCCACTGCCCTCTGACCACACTTATTATCACTACCATATGGTACCCCCCTTCCACTACCGTGTGGTAACGCCCCTTCTACTAACTTGTGGGCCACGCCCCCTTTCACAAGCTTGTGAACATGCCTCCCATAACTTGGTGACAAAAACTCCTTTCACTACCATATATATGGTCACCCCCCCTTTCTACCTGGTGACCATGCTGTAGCCCCATGTACTTACTTGCTGACCAGGCCGCTTCTACCTTGTAGCTACGCCCCATTTAACTACCTGGAGGCGACGGCCCCTTCCACACCTGGTAGCCACGCCCCCTTCCACTAATAGCCACGCCCCCTTCCACTACCTGGTAGCCACACCCCCTTCCACTGTCCTATGGCCCTGTTCCATGACTGCCAAGTGTTCATCCCCTCTTCCATTACCTTTTGTCCAAGCCCCTTCCCCTTTCTGGAGGTCAGGTCTCCTACCACTATCCTATGGCACTGCTCTCATCACTGCCAGATGGCCATGCCCCATTCACTACCTTGTAGCCACACCCTTGCCATGCCCCCTTCTCCATCACTGTCAGATGGCCACGCCTCCTCTATCACTATGATATCATATGAATCATATACATGTATTTATCTGTTGTATTGGTGGCCACTATTCGTTCAAGAGTCTTGCACGTGGCGGCAGGCTGGTGATGTAGAAGAATCTAGTCTCATTTTATTTACTACGTGCATTTAGTTAGTTTTAGTAACACGAAGTCAAAAAAACGGTATTAATTCTGGCTTTTAGGTTCCCGGGAGTAACAGAAAATGTTCAAATCTTCACGATTATGATTAAGACTCATATGGTTCTGAAATATACGTTCTGAAATATACTATATGAGTACAAGCTTATTTTAGCTTAAGGGAATGAGAAATGCGGACTTAGAATGATTTGATAATGGTAATTTTGTAAAGGTGGTGATACCCGAATGTTGCAACAGCCAAGGATGGAGTTGATATCATTGGCGTGCCAAATATTTGGGCTAAAATGCACTACGTAGTATGTTTACTCCCAGGATGACTATTGTTTTGTTAGAGAGAGAGAAATAGACAGACAGACATAGAGAGAGAGAATGAGGGAGGGATGGGGGGGGGGGGGAGGGCAAGTAAAATAGAGATAGGAGTTGGGGAGGGTGAGGTGAGGTGTGGCTGGGAGAGAGTAGTGTCTAGTCGTCTACTGGACGCCAGGATCCAGCAAGTCTTCAGATGAGCTGTGCGACCCGTACTTCCATCATATTACACTTGCCTGTACACACTTGCATCTTGATATTCTCTGTTTCCCTCGCTCGGCTATTCAGAATTCTTCTTACTGGAATTTAGGTTATAGAAATGTGGTCGGAAATGATAAATTAGAAATTATAAGCGATAGAGAGATGTGAAGGGGTTCGGACACAGTGAGTTCTCCCGGGCGGTCCTCTGTCTCCCTCCCCAGTCAACTCACATCACCATCAAAAACATTTTTTTTTTTACTGGCGATTCGTTATATTTGCTTTTATTTCGAGGTTATGACTAGTGCCTCCTCATATCTATTATCAGATAACAATCTGTTGATGTGGTTGTCATTTCGTACTGAATGGGAAATGGGGTAATAAGTTTAATTTTCCTCCATCCCAGACTTGGTGGGTTAGGGGGACCTGCCACCGGCACCCTAATATTTGGATCCTTGCAATTGTTAGCCTAATTACTTCACACATACACCCCTAGCATCATCCGGCCTGTCATTCACAACGATTCCCCCATCACTTTATCAGTACAGATATATGGTTGTGCATAAATTTTAGTAATGTAACTGGTCATTGAACAGAAGGTTATCACCAGAGCAAGTTACCGCTTAACACCACAGACACGTAGTGCTTTCTGGTGTTTCGTGGAGATAATTGTGGTAGGCCAGTTGTGGTGAGCTCCGTGTAGTATTCCCAGTCTCGGTGAGGCCGCTCTCAAACAACACCACCATTAAACCATTAGAAAAATGTCTGGAGGAAGCTGTAACTGCCGCCGGGGAGTGCAAGTCACCCTGAGAGCCCCAGACACGAGTCCCGTTGTACTTAGCTCTCTCTCCAAGTCTTCTCCATATATGTTTTCATACTGTTCGTAACGTTCGTTGATTAAAATAGTGATTGTATACAACAGTAATTGATTGTACGCTAACATAGTTGACGCTACAATAATACCAATGAATGATAATTGTATGCAACGAAGAACAGGTTACAAAATGCTTGTTGGAAGGAGGATTGGAAGGGGTAGAGAGTCTGATGTTGCTAGCAGGGGGTTCCTAATTCATAATTTATAAATATTTACTCATTCAACATTGTTTTAATACTAGCATACAATATTGTTTTAATACTAGCTTACGGTATTGGTATTATGGATGTCCAAGTATGAAGTTATTGGGTTATCCTATGTTAAATCTATATTGTGTCCGTAACACCTGTGTTGAGGGGCCCTCAACACCATTATACAAATTCATTGTATTTTATGTAGCATCTGAATACAAACTTAAACGTTCTCATTCTCTGACGATGTCACATTGAATGAAAGTACTTAGAGGACCTTTGGACTTTTGTTTTTCCTGCACATCTTGCAGTATCTTTCATCCACACCTTACAGTATCTTTCATCCACACCTTACAGTATCTTTCATCCACACCTTATAGCTTTATATAGACATGAAGTATAAAGTGTGATCAGACAGCCACTTCCTAGAACTCTATCTCCACTATATAAAAATCTAATTTTTTAAAGATAGGTCCAAATAATCCCAACAAAAATGGCAAATGGCGTCACTGTTATAGATAAGATATATTAAATCTTGAGATTGTATCCTCACTACATAGATAGTACCCGACCTACCGTATAAGATTATAAACCTTGAATAAAACCAGTGACTTCAGTTTTAATAATGACTCCAGTTGCTTGGATCAAGAGCCCTTCAGCACGAAAGTGATGATTGAAAAGATGCAATAAATTTTTATTCCGGTGAAAGTGATTATTGACAGTGATGATACATGCAGTGAACATGAATACTGAACAGCGTTGAACATTCCTCACCTGTGACTAGTTTCAAGAGTTGTGTCACCGTAAATTTACTTTAGGAAGCTGATAAGTTGTGATATTATGAAAACTGTTGCAGTTAACAGTGCCTCTAGGAACGTCACAGTTAACAGTACATATAGAAATACTGCATTTACGAAGGTGTTTATAGTGAACATTGCTCTTAGAAACACTACAGTGAACATTGCTCTTAGAAACACTACAGTGAACATTGCTCTTAGAAACATTACAGTGAACATTGCTCTTAGAAACACTACAGTGAACATTGTTCTTAGAAACATTACAGTGAACATTGTTCTTAGAAACACTACAGTGAACATTGCTCTTAGAAACACTACAGTGAACATTGTTCTTAGAAACATTACAGTGAACATTGTTCTTAGAAACACTACAGTGAACATTGCTCTTAGAAACATTACAGTGAACATTGTTCTTAGAAACACTACAGTGAACATTGCTCTTAGAAACACTACAGTGAACATTGTTCTTAGAAACACTACAGTGAACATTGTTCTTAGAAACACTACAGTGAACATTGTTCTTAGAAACACTACAGTGAACATTGTTCTTAGAACCACTACAGTGAACATTGTTCTTAGAAACACTGCAGTGAACATTGCTCTTAGAAACATTACAGTGAACACTGTTCTTAGAAACATTACAGTGAACATTGTTCTTAGAAACATTACAGTGAACATTGTTCTTAGAAACATTACAGTGAACATTGTTCTTAGAAACATTACAGTGAACATTGTTCTTAGAAACACTACAGTGAACATTGCTCTTAGAAACACTACAGTGAACATTGTTCTTAGAAACACTACAGTGAACATTGCTCTTAGAAACACTACAGTGAACATTGTTCTTAGAAACACTACAATGAACATTGTTCTTAGAAACACTACAGTGAACATTGTTCTTAGAAACACTACAATGAACATTGTTCTTAGAAACACTACAGTGAACATTTCTCTTAGAAATAATACTATTAATAGTACTTTTAAGAATATTACAAGTGAAGTGTTTAATGAACATTATAGTGAACTGTGCTGTGCTTAGCATGTTTTATGAACACAGAAAATCCTTTGCTAATGTGATGTGTATAGTGATTTTAAGATTACAGTGAACAGTGGTTTAGTGATTTCTTAATATTAAAGAAAAATAATACTGATGGATATGTTAAGTGATATTTTGTAAGACAGTGTTCATATTCACTAGTTATGTTGTTTTTATTTGGTAACTCGTTTAATAGATTTCTAAACCTCTTTCTCCTCCTCCTCTGACTCTTCCTTCTTCTCTGCCTCTTCCTTCTCTTTCTCCTCGTCTGCTTTCTCCTCCTCCTCTTCCTCTGTCCCCTCCTCTTCCTCTTCTGTCTCCTCCTCCTCTGCCTCTTCCTCCTCATCTGCCTTCTCCTCCTCTTTCTCTGCCTCTTCTTCCTCTGCCTCCTCCTCCTCTTCTGCCGCCTCCTCTTCTGCCTCCTCCTCCTCTTCTGCCTCCTCCTCCTCTTCTGCCTCCTCCTCTTCTGCCTCCTCCTATTCTGCCTCCTCCTCCTCCTCCTCCTCCTCCTCCTCCTCCTCCTCCTCCTCCTCCTCCTCCTCCTCCACCTCCACTTCCACATCGTCTCCTCAGATTGAATAATTCAGGTTTATAAAGAAGCGGTGTAAGGTAAACAAACACACGTTCATAAATAGTTTATACCGTATGTCTACAACAAGTTTCAAATATTATAATTGACTCAAGTTCCAAATATAGGACTAGTGTACTGGTGATAATTAACGACAACAGTAAAGTGGCCGCCATTGACCCATTAGGCCTTTACGGCTCCCTGTGTGTTTAAAAGGTCTTGAGACTGTGCCTAGTAGTAGGCTGGTGGACAGGACTGGTCAGGGAGACACAGCCTCTTAAACGTTTTTCACTGGCATGACTGCTAGTCTTTTTCTATCTTGTTAACATGAAACATGATGACATGACAAGCAGTCTTGCACACTTCTACTTACATTAAGTATACACTTATTTTTTCTCAGTGTCTTTTTTATCATCCTTAATGGTGTACAAGTTTTCAGAGACCGGGATGTGGGGATGACGATCCCTGGAACCATTAACACATATAACGGGTGTGAGATGGTCACAACGGGGTGAACGCCTTGCTTACCGAGGCTTTCGTTATATCTGAGCTAGTCACTGCAAAGTGGAAAATATTATACTCGTATAATTCATTGTAACGCTACGGGGCTCCCTTCGTTATACGGGAAGATACGTGAGACTAATTATACGGTAAAAATAAACCAGACTAATTATACGGTAATGAGACTCATTGTATGATAGTTAATTATCTCTGAGTGGAGGTTAGTGCGGTGGTAAATGTATGAGTTGTTGTAACTGGGTCTCTTGTTATAAGTCATTTTCGTGATGAATTAGACACATGTGCAACACTTGGGTATCTCTATTGTCGAAGCGTTTCACCACACAGCGGCTTCGTCAGTCCACTACAAAGAACATTGGTGAGAATCAGGACTTTGAGATAATCAGTCCCTCAACCTGGAGTCGATGTAATTAGTCCATCAGTTTGGATAAGAATACAACATAGGTTAGGTAAGGTTCGCCAGGAAACAGAACTAGTGTTACCTGACGCGGGTCTTGTATGATGACCCGCAGCTGGAGCTTTTGGCCATCTGACCGAAGCCTTCAGCTGGCTTACCACTCCACCCCTTTAAAAAAAATTATGGTTATAATTATAACCATTTTATATTAATATACACGAAGAAGAGGCTTATATACTGCAGACAGGTGAGGTGAACATTATAGACGGTGTCACCTGTGGATTTATCCAAGGTGGCACCGCCTGTGACTGCTTCACCTCACCTGTCTGCAGTGTATAAGCTCCTTCTTCATGATAAAGCTCTATCATCAGCGAAACATGATAGAGCTCTACCCAGAGTGACACATAAGAGCTCTGCCCAGAGTGAAACATAAGAGCTCTACCCAGAGTGAAACATAAGAGCTCTACCCAGAGTGAAACATAAGAGCTCTACCCAGATTGAAACACGATAAAGCTCTACCCTGAGCGAAACAAAAGCTCTACCTAGAGTGAAACGCGATAAAGTACGGCGTTGATTGGACGGTTACTACACATCAGATTTGTCAATAAATGCCTTGCGGTATAACTAATTTTAGCGATATTCTTCTCAGTGAAACTTTGGTGTTGTATACCAACCAGTGTTATGTCACTGATAAGGTATCTTTTATAAGCTTTATTTGAGTTGCCCTGGATGATCTTGATCCAAAGAGATGGAGCTGCCCTCGCATTCCGTGGATCGAATCTCATCCCATTCCCCAAGGCGCTGTGTGATCCCTACGTGTGTAGCGCACGGGTGTTGTAGTTGTAGTTGTAGTTCCTGTGTAAGTTGTATCATGGACTTGTGGAATTAAAGATTATTGTTATTATTATTATTATTATTATTATTATTATTATTATTATTATTATTATTAATACGATAATAAAGTTAATCATGTCCGTGTAACCGGAGCCGTCCGGTACAATGACCATATATTGCAGTGTTTACGTCATATATTTTTTGTGGAATTTTATCGCGGAGTACTTCTGAACAGACCTTATGTGCTGAAAGTTCAACAGACATGATATCTCTGTAATCATGGCATTGAAAGCAGCACTGACAAGAACATGTTTTCTGCTTTCACCACAACTTTTCTGCTTATCATTCCTGCTGCACTTGTCGTAGGCCTTGTCCTAATGTCTTGTGCAGTCGAGAAAGTTCATTTATCACAGCTTATTTCTTGGGTGGCATTGAAAATTGGGTTGGGCAAATATTTTGTTAGTGGGATGGATTGTTAAGGACCTTCCTAGTGTGGGCCAACAAGCCTGCTGCAGTGATCCTTCTTTCTTATGTTCTTATGGAAATAACCTAAGAAATATCAGTAAGGTATAGGAAAATATCTAACCGAGACAAGACTCGCAGCAGTGGATTCAAGTTGGACAAGTTTGAGTTTAGGAAGGATATTGGGAAGTACTGGTTTGGCAGTAGAGTTGTAGACGAGTGGAACAAACTGCCAGTGTCATTAAGGCAAGAACTTTGGGTGTGAGTTGGAGCTGCCTAAAATGGGCAATTAGACTTACTACATTGCTCATTCTTATACATAAATGGTATATAATACTGACAAAATGAAGAATTAGAGACGTACAATATCTGGGTATCTTTATTTGTAGACGTTTCGCCCTCCAGTGACTTTATCAATACCTTCGTGTCTTGTTTTATTCTGAGGTAAAGTTATATACCAGGTGGTGGGAATCTGTCCTTGTATATATTTTGAGAATTTACTCCAACCTTCACATTACATGCAGCTTTAATGATCTTCGTTCAGTTCATAGACTCTGAACTGAATCAGTAAATCAGTCAATAATAAGTCAACTTACAGCAGAGTTGAGTTGAACGTTGCGCTGGTGTGGTCTCTGTCCGGGTCTTATCCATGAGGTGACCCAGCATATAGCAAACTTTGTAAATGGTCCAAGGTGGACCGAAACATCGTCCTACACATATGTTGCTATGTATGATAATTCTATGTAACTGTATTTGTGTATACCTGAATAAACTTACTTACTGGTCTCAGACCGAGCCGCGGGGGCGTTGACCCCCGGAACCTTCTCCAGGTAAACTCCAGGTAATACTCTTCTCTCTCCAATGTGCGGATTATTTGTGTATATAGCGGAGTAACAGAGTAAGCCCAGTGGATCAGCCTCAACAGTATGGATGTCTTTTTAACAGACGACGCTTCAAGTATAATATATAGACAACAGAAAATTACAAGCCGTTACAAGGGCCTCGTCATGTTGGATGATACGAATCTGTGTAGACACATTCACAGTTCAAGGTATTTACTGAGCGGTTTGTTCACCAGGCTTGTACCGGTTGTTCCCGTTACTTGTCCATGGGATGTTTCTGAACAATGCGACACTTTTGCAATAATTGGGTATCTTTATTGAGGAAACGTTTCGCCAGGCAGTGGCTTCGGCAGTCCAGTACAAAGAGCGGTGGAAAAAGAGGAGGAACTCGAGGTAGTCGGTCCCTCAGCCTGGAGTCGACGATCTAAACACATTGAGGGACTGATCACCCCAAACTACTCCTCTTTTCCCACCGTTATTATTTGTATTGGACTGAAGGAGCCACTGGGTGGCGAAACATTTCCTCAATAAATATTCCCAACAGCACCGGCGTCTCATTCTTTAATTTGTCAGTTTTCCAAACCACTTATCACACAATACTCTGAGTGGCTCCACCAGTAGAAAGACTCTCGTAACTCGTCAAAGCTACATCACAAAGTTATTCACAAGTGAAGCAATGTATAGGCAATGTATGATATAAATGGAAGGACCTACTTCCACTGGGGAATCCCGCCTACCAGTGAATATGCCCTCGTCTGCTGCACCTGACGTTACTATATAAGCGCCAGGATCCTTTCTTCTGCTTCAGAATCTCCACGACTATGGTGCTCTTCGCACCTACACCTAGGTTGAGGGACTGATTACCTCATCTTCTGTACATAGTTCTACTGTCTTCAAGTTATGTCCTAGAATTTGTATTGATAAAGCCACTGGATGGCGAAATGTCTACAATAAAGATACCCAGATGTTGCACATGTGTCTTAATCTCACAATGTATGATATAAACCTTGGTAATAAATACCGACAAGTTGGTTTAGAAAAACACGTAAGCAGTGGGGACAATAGGGGAACACTGTATCAACATCCGTGGTCCCAGGTTATTCAACATCTTACCAGCAGATATCAGAAACACGGCTGAGACAAGTGTAGAAGCCTTCAAGAGGAAGCTGGACAAGTATCTTCACCGGGTGCCAGATCAACCAGGCTGTGCTGGATATGTGGGACAGCGGGCCTCCAGCAACAACAGCCTGGTTGACCAGGCAAGCACCAGACGAGCCTGGCCCAGGGCCGGGCTCAGAGAGTAGATTAACTCTCGAAACTTTAAAGGTATATCAAAGGTATAAAGGTCCCAGGACCGAAACACGTAAGCAAACACTAGGCCATATTAGAAAACGTAATCAAGGTCTCAGGACCGAAACGTTTTCTAATGTCCTAGTGTTTGCGTACGTGTTTTTCTAAACCATAGGCAATGTGATGAATGGTTTGAAAAAACCGACAAGTTGAAGATTGAGGCACTTATGCAACATATGAGAATCTTTATTCAGGAAACGTTTCGCCACACAGTGGCTTCATCAGTCCAATACAAAGTAGAAAGGCAATGTATTCACGAGACCGTGTCACAGGTTCCAGTGTTATATTATTATTATTATAATCAAGGGGAAGCGCTAAACCCGGAGGATTATACAGCGCCTGGGGGGGGGGGATGTGGAAGGCATTCAGGCTTAATTCGGGGAACTGGAGCACAGATCCAATTCCCTAAATCAAGAGCCCCTCACCAACATCAAGGAACCTTCCTTGAGGGGCTCCAGTGTTATAGCGTGACATCACTCCACGCGCAACCTCTCTTAAATATTTATAAAATTGCCACCGAACAATGCGTGTAAAAGGTCAAGTATTTAGTTAATACAATTGGTTGTGATACTTGCGTATCACAGGGCCAGTAGCATTATATTCACGAGAAAGTGTTAAACCTGTAGGAGTCTTACAGCGCCTGGATAATGGGAGGTAAGGTAGGACCTTAGCTCAAGAACTCTTCACCAGTCTCTCAGCCTGGAGTCGATGTAATCAGATTGATTATATTGACTCCAGGCTGAGGGACTGATTACCTCAGTCTCCTTCTAAGCTTGACTGATGAAGCCACTGTGTGGCGAGACGTTTCCTCAATAAAGACTTCCATATGTCGCATAACTGTCTCAATCTTCAACTCCTTGAAGGGTTGAGTGAACAATAAAATGGTATAAAATACCGACAGGTTGTTAGGTAAGACACATATGCAACAGTTAGGTATCTTTATTTCGAAACGTTTCGCCTACACAGTAGGCTTCTTCATTCGAGTACAGCAAAGTTGATAGAAGCAGAAGAGACTTGTAGACGATGTAATCAGTCCATCACCCTTGAAGTTTTGAGGTGGTCAGTCCCTCAGTCTGGAGAAGAGTATTGTTCCATAGTCTGGAACAATATAGAGTTGAAGTGATAGGATGGAGCCTTATATAGCGCCAGGAGGTGAGACGTAGGTCATTAGTAGAGGTAAGAATGTAGACGTTGGGAGGTCAGGTCCCTCTCAAATCCAGCCATTCTCACTAGTAGAGGTTGTTGAAGTTGATTCCAAGTCTGTACCAAGATACCCTTGTGTTGCCAGGGTTACCTGGAGGTTATTCCGGGGATCAACGCCCCCGCGGCCCGGTCCATGACCAGGCCTCCCGATGGATCAGGGCCTGATCAATTAGGCTGTTACTGCCAGCCGCAGGGTAGTCGTCCTACCTCTCTATATACCTCTCGGGCGTAAGAAAAACACAAATATGTTACTAATAACTGTATGTCCACCTTGCTGTATTCTATAGACTTTAAAAAAACTAATTTAATCCGATTTAATGCTAACAGACCGGGCCGCGGGGGGGGGGGTTGACCCCTCCGCGGCTGGGTATACTCTGGGATCGCTTCCTTGCTTTAAATGGGAGGTAACCTGCACCGTCTACCAAGCCTCTTATGTTCATGAGTAGTAATTTCGGTGTGCAGGTTTGGTACCAATCCCTCTAGTGTCTTCCCGGTGTAGATTATGATGTATCCTTCTCGCCTACATTCTAAGGAGTACAATTCTAGGGACTTCAAGTAGTCTCAGTAATTTAGGTTTCGTATGGTACTTATATTACAGGATGTTTTACGTTCTCTGGTGTCGTATCAAACACAGCAGCTATGATAACAGTGGTATACTGCCAGCATCCGCAACAAGATGTCCACAGAATCACGAGTGCGTCTCATAGCGACACCACATGATGATAGTAACTGTGTTCTATTCTATCTACTCCCCGCAGAAGAATTGATCAATCAAATGCTTGATGATGGAGTTATTGCATCTAGCAATTCACCTTGGAATGCGCCCTTGATCCTAGTGCCTAAAAAGGATGGTACTTGGCGCCCAGTGATTGACTTTAGGAAGTTAAATGCGAAAACTATTCCAGATCGCTTCCCACTCCCTGTACTGGGTGATCTTTTACGTAACATCAGACATAACAAAGTCTTTTGAACCCTGGACTTGTTACAAGGGTTTTGGCAAGTCCCTCTTCATGAGGACAGCCAAGAGCTAACTGCGTTCTCCACTCCTACAGGTCATTATCACTTCCTCCAGGTCATTATCACTTCCTCCGTATGGCGTTTGGATTACGATCCTCCCCTATCACGTTCTCAAGGCTCATGACTAATATCTTTAGAGGTCTCATAGGTAATGCACTTATGGTGTACTTAGATGATGTAATCGTTATGTCTAAAGACGTGGATACACACTTGAAAAGACTTGATGTAGTACTTGGTAAGCTTGAAGAAGCCAATTTAAAGATCAAACTGTCTAAATGTCAATTTTTCAGATCAGAAATTAAGTTTCTTGGTCACGTAGTCACTCCTAGAGGGGTTACGACTGACCAAAGTAAAGCAACTGCAGTACTAAATTTTCCAACTCCCAAAACAGCTGATGCCGTAAGATCCTTTGTGGGCTTAGCAGGTTTTTATAGATCTTTCATTGCCAATTTTTCTTCCATAGCTGCTCCTCTAACTGAGTTGCTTAAGAAAGATGCTCCTTTTGTTTGGACCTTCCGTCAAGAAAGAACATTCCAAACTCTAAAAGAAAAGCTAACATCTGCTCCAATTTTGAAATTTCCAGATTTTTCTATGCCCTTCTGACAACTGATGCTAGTTCTATTGGCATAGGTGCCGTACTAGCTCAGAAGACTGATGGCAAGTACAACGCAGTTGCATTTGCTAGCGGAGTCCTTACGAAGGCTGAACATATATACAGTAACTGAGCAAGAAGCTTTAGCAATAGTATGGTCTTTAAAGCACTTCCGAGACATTATTTATCAGTACTCTGTTCATGTCTTTACAGACCATGCTCCATTGATACCTTTATTTCAGAACAAACAACCTACTGGAAGGTTAGCCAGATGGACCTTGACTATCCAAGAGTTCAATCCCACCTTTGAACACGTACCTGGCAAGTCAAGTGTAGTTGCAGATGCCTTATCGCGACATGTTAGTATAGTAACTGCAGACCCTCCATTTAGTGCTGAGGATGTAAAGAATGCTCAACGAACAGATCCCATGTGGTCTGGTGTGATTCGATTCCTGCTCCAGGAAGATCTTATTCTGACTGTGAAGCCACCAGCACCCATCAGTGACTTTGTCATGAACCAAGAATTACTGTATCGAACAGCCGAGTTGGGTACTCCTAGGAGAAGAGTTTACCAGTTAGTAATTCCACAGTCACTAGTGAATGTAGCCTTACAGCTAGTTCACAATGTACCAGGTGTTGCGCACCCTGGTATGGATCGTTCAGTAAAACAAGCCAGATTGAAATACTTTTGGCCTCGTATGGCAACTGATATTTCTGAGTATGTTAAGAAATGTAGTGTCTGCATGCAACATAAAGGTAATGCTAATGGCCCTAATCCAATCCAAGTGTATCCAACTACTAGCGAACCGTGGGAAAGAGTTGCGCTAGATCTGTTAACTAATTTCCAATGTTCCCTCCAGGGCAACAAACATCTATGTGTTATGGTGGACCATTTCACCAGATATTGTGAGTTAGTTCCTATTGCAGATAAGACTGCCGAGACAGTAGCTAAAGCGTTTAAAGAACGCATTATCTGCAGGCATACCACCCCTAAGTCCCTAGTAACAGATAATGGAGGTGAATTCTGTAATGAGATTCTTGAAAATTTGTGTACCTTGTACAAGATCTCTAAATCCACCATTGTTCCTCATCATCCTGCCAGCAATGGGTTAGCGGAACGAACCAATAAGAAAGTACTTGATGTCTTGAGAGCCACTATCAATCCCAACAGTGAAACTTGGGATGAAGTTATACCTGATGTGCAGTGTGCTATAAATTCTGCTTACAATGTTTCTATAGGTGACACTCAACATTATGCATTGTTCGGTGTAGATAAACGTTTGCCTTATGAGTTGTTATATTCTAATCCAAAACCAAATTACAACCCTGATGATTTCATAGCAACTCGTACCAGCTTAGCTCAGTGTGTTTTTAGAAGAATCCGTGAAGCACTTCATAAATCAACAGCAGAATTTACAAGAGTCGCTAACACTCGAGCAAAGCCGTCCAAAATCAAAGTAGGTTCGAGAGTTATGCTGACTAACTTTAACAAAACGTCTGCAATGCCTAAGCTTGTTCAAAAGTTTGTTGGTCCTTATCGAGTAGTTGAACATGTCACTGGTAATAAGTATAAGGTTAGAGAAATTAGTACTGGTCAGTATAAAGAATCACATTTAGATCATATGAAGTTAGTATGTGATGATAATGATGTTCCAACCCAGACTAATGTGACAGACTCTGACAATCCTCCTGATCCTGTACTCTCTACCTCTGATACTCAGTCAGACGATCAACCTGAATGTCGTTATTCCCTACGTACACGACAGGTATTGAGAAATCCTCAAGTATCATTTGTAACTACCAATTCAGATTTACCTCAAATACAGCATGAGTTAGCTAGTGCAACAGAGTTTGATCCTCCCAGAGATGACACCCATTCTGCATATATCAATCTCACCCTAGCAGAGTTGGGGTTAAATGTAAATAACCTGTATAGATGAATAATTACAGTATCAACTTATCAGTATTCAAGAATTTTTTTTGTGTTCACGTTCTCTCTGAATTCTGAGAGTTAACAGTCTACATTTGAGTGCACCGAATCTGCCTTTCTGTTAAACACTTCTTTCTTTGTATATATTCCTTCCTCAGAATCCGTAGATCACATGAATACAGATCGATCGATCAATTTTTTTTTATCACTTCTATTGTGTAATCCCAACGTTGAGTTTCATTCGATGAGTTGTGCTATATTATACCTTGTATTGCATTACAGTTTCATTACAGTTTCAGTTACGTAAGCTTCCATTCCAATATTCTACTTATGTATGTTATAATGTTCAATTGTTGTGTACTTTGACATTGTATAGAATCAGCCCAAGCCGTACACCTGCCGTCTCTAGTTTGTATTAGTTGTATGTCGGGACGACATTCATTAGCGTCGCTGAGCTCTCAGTAGTAGTACCAGTTCCTAGTAACCAGTTACCAGTAACCAGTGTACCAGTAGATGACTCACTACCAACCGTCTGCATGAATCATTGACTGTTATTCATATTGCTGCTGACCATAGCAGGATTTCAAACACCCCTCACCCTGTAGGCACTTGTGGGTCAGTCTAAGATAGGGAGCAGAGAGAGGCAGGTCGGCTGTTGGTGCTTTCCCATACTTTCCGTTATATTATACGTACTACCAGCCTACGTGAGTATTCTTACCCCATCCACGTTATCGAAACCCACATGACACTGCAGCATCATGGGATCTTGTTACAAAGAATTCTTCAACACTTGTTCAACCTTTGGATGAAGACCTACTTCGACTAGTGGATGGTACCACTATGACCCCCCCTCCTCCTGCTTCACCTCACCTCACTACAGTATATAAGCCACGTCTACGGCCCTGTGCTGTACATTCTACAAGATTGATGGACTGAACACATCGACTCCAGGCTGAGGGACTGATTACCTCATTCTCCTCCTCTCCTTACGCCTTCCTCTTTGTATTGGACTGATGGAGCCACTGTGTGGCGAAACGTTTCCTGAATAAAGATTCCCATATGTTGCAAAAGTGTCTCAATCTTCATTAATACATATAACAAATATATTCCAGGAGATTAGTGGCTGTTTATAGACAGCTCCATCAGAAGCTTCAAATGTCTTATTGCACAGTGGTAACCAATATGCATTTCTTCCAGTCGCTGACTCAACAAAACTGCTGGTGACCAACAGAACAAAATCCTACAAACGTTTTCATTTAATATATATATATATATATATATATATATATATATATATATATATATATATATATATATATATATATATATATATATATTATCCCCCCATTGTGCCTCTTAGTGTGCTGTAAACAACGTACTTAAGTCAATCTAATTACTATTTATTTATTTATATATCTTTGTCAAGCTTTAGTAGTGATTATTCTACTTGCAACTCAAGAAGTTATGTTGACCTCCCGATGATCTGATGTTGATTGAGAAGTGTATCTCATTGTATATACACTGAGAAGTGTATGTCACTATATACACTGAGAAGTGTATGTCACTATATACACTGAGAGGTGTTTGTAAATACACCGAGAGATCTGTGTAAACACCAAGACGTGTATCTGTGTATACGCTGACAATTGTATATGCCTGGATATATATACACGGGTGTATATAGTATACACCGAGAGGGTACCAAACATGCTGTGTGACACCCGGGGTGATACAGGTTACCGCACATTATACAAGCTACAGTTAGGTTAGCCAATACTTCTTGTGTCACAGAGTGGTAGTTGGAACACACTAGTTAAAGTGGGATGACCAGGTACCTGTGTAGGTGACCAGGCATCTGTGGAAGTGACCAGGTACCTGTGTAGGTGACCAGCCATCTGTGGAGGTGACCAGGTACCTGTGGAGCCGGACATTAACCAGACCATTCCTCCACCAGGCTGGTTAATAGGGTTTAAGCCTTATCGATTACACGAGGGTCATTACGCAAGGGTCATTACACAAGGGTCATTACACAAGGGTCATTAGCCTTTGTCACCTATTCACCACCAGTCAAGAATACTTTTAATCCCTCAAACAGGGATTAAAGTATACCCTCAGAGAAAGTATACCTGGAGAGGGTTTCGGGGGGTCAACGCCCCCGCGGCCCGGTCTATGATCAGGCCTCGTGGTGAATCAGGACCTGATCAACCAGGCTGCTACTGCTGGCCGCATGCAAAACAACATACGAACCACAGTCTGGCTGTTCAGGTACTGACTTAAGAGATATACCCCTCTTGGTGTATATTCACATATATCCTTGCACCAACAGTGATATTCGTACAACTTTAAAACGTTCCTGTTTATGTCCAGCCGTCTCGTTACCAGACGTAGTCCGGCTGTTTTTTTTTAATTGCTTCTTATTTATAATTTGACGTACATTTTTATGGGTTAATATTACCTTGTCAACATTGTTAATGGGTTGGGCGAATATTTTTTTAGTGGGTTTGGGTTTGACAAGTATGTACCAGTAGGCCTGCTGCAGTGTTCCTCCTTCCTTATGTTCTTATGTAAAAATTAAGTTTACAGGAAGCCTAGAGAAAGAAACATGTGTTGGTTACCTCGTAGGAAAATGTTGGTATTAAACTAGACATAAACCATAGAACGGGGAAGGTTCGAAACTATGGCAAGTCCCAGAACTCACAGGAGAGTTCTGTGGTTTGTTTGCAGGCCCTGATCCATCGGGAGGCCTGGTCATGGACCGGGCCGCGGGTGCGTTGATCCCCGGAATAACCTCCAGGTAACCTCCAGGTAATCCAGGTAGTATAGTGAGTGGTTGGGGTTGCATTAGTAATAGATAGGCCCCGGGTGTTGTGGTTCAACTCCCTCCCTTAAAGGACACCAATGGAAATAAGTCACTTTTGACTTTTTTGTGTTATCCCAGGTTCTCTACACATATGCTGCTATGTTACCTGGAGGTTATTCCGGGGATCAACGCCCCCGCGGCCCGGTCCATGACCAGGCCTCCCGATGGATCAGGGCCTGATCAACTAGGCTGTTACTGCTGGCCGCACGCAGTCCGACGTACGAGCCACAGCCCGGCTGATCCGGCACTGACTTTAGGTATCTGTCCAGCTCTCTCTTGAAGGCAGCCAGGGGTTTATTGGCAATTCCCCTAATGCTTGATGGGAGGCTTTTGAACAGTTTTGGGCCCCGGACACTTATGGTGTTTTCTCTTAGTGTACCAATGGCGCCCCTACTTTTTATTGGCGGCATTTTGCATCGCCTGCCCAGTATGATAATCTGTGTAACTGTATTTGTGTATACCTGAGTAAACTTACAGAAGTAGGTGAGTTACACGCTCTGGCGTTAAAATTTAAACTGAAAAAAAAAATACGGTTTTTGATTGTTGGGGTTGAGTGGTTGTTAGGGGGGTTGTGAGTGGTTGTAAGTTATAAGTAGTTAGATTTGTGAGTGGTTGGGGTTGTTAGGGGTTGAGTGGTTGTTGAGGGTTGTGAGTAGTTAGGAAATCAGTGACTCACGAAATCGTAATGACACGATTGCAAACAAACCATACCACGGGCGGGATTTGAACCCGCGGTATGGTTAGGAAATCAGTGGTTGTTGTGGGTTGTAAATGGTTGGAGATTGGGTGGTTGCTGGGTTGTGAGTAGTTATTAGGGGTTGTGAGTGGTTGTTGGGGGTTGTGAGTGGTTGTTGAGGGTTGTGGATATTGTTGGGGTTGAATATAGGAGTAATGGGGGTAAGGTCGCGTTGCTGCCTTGCGTGGCAAGTTTTGATCAGAGAGAGAACAGGGTTGGGGGTGTGGGGGTGAGAGGTCGGTGTACTCAACCCAGCTGTGTTTGAGGGGGTCAAACCACAGCTCTTGAACCCACCCCCTCTTGGGAGTGTGAATTGAGGTCGATGTATTGTGTGAGGGTCGAGATGCAGCTCCTGATCCCGCCTCTTGAGATGTTGGGTGAGAGATGAGAGGTAGGTAGGTGTATTCACCCTGTTGTGGTTTGAGGGTCGAGGCACAGCCTCGTGGGGGAGTGAGAGGTAGGTTGGTGTACTCACTTAGTTGACGGCCGTAGGGGGGGGGGGGTCGAGACAGCTCTTCACCCCGCTTCTTGCGTTTTTAGGGAAAGAGGTCGGTGTATTCAGAAAGTTGTGCTTGTGGGGAGGCGAAGTACACTCATCCCGCCTCTTGATTTGACTTGACCGGCATGTATGGTTTCTGGCTAGCATGGACCAGTAGGCCTGCTGCAGTGCTCTTTTCTAACGGTCTTAGGTACTCTTGAATGACTGGTGCCTTCACTATTTTATCATGTAGCTCACCCCATACTTTAACCATCTTGTGACGAAAGAAATACTTTCTTATGCCCGTATAGAGTTGTGGGACGAACTGCCGAGTAACGTCATTGACGCAAGACGTTTTGGGTACCCTTCAAAATAAGCTGGACTTGTACATGAGCAGTTGTGAGTGTGACCTGCCTAGCATGGGCCAGTAGACCTGCTACAGGATGCTTCAATCCTATCACTCCTGCCCAAGGCCAGATTTCCTTGTTGACTGCCTGGTTCACCAAGCTGTTGGTAGCGGTTCTCAGACCCGCAAAACCATCACAAGGTGGCTGCTTGCACACCCTGGACTCAGGATCTGCTTGTGCTGCTTGTTCCTACGTGATCCTCTCTCTCTGCGGACTGGTATGGCTGCTTCTCCCTGTTTATACACTGGGCAGCCTCATTATGCTGTCCCCGACCCATTACCGCCATTGACTAAGCCCCGCGTCCTCACTACAACACCCGAGACATTATCATATGCATGGGGAAGCGCTAGGGAAATGGGAGGTGATCATATTTGATCAAAGGACAAGGAGGGTAGTTGTAATTCCTTACATTAAGAACTCTTCACCAGCATAAAGAGGGCACCTGGATGAAAGAGCTTGGCAAGCGGTGTCCCACAACCTGTTTTGAATGTTCTAGTGATCCAGCCAATCATTATTTACCTTCCCGTTCCCAAGATAACGTTGTAATAATGTTGGTAAAATTCGGTAAAGTACACAAGTTGCATTACACACCAGTTGCACTTGTGTTCTTTTACCGAAGATAACGTTGTTGTGATCCTGCATTGTGAGATTCTCTTAACATTTTTATTTTCAAGTCCCCCCTACGTTGAGCTTCTGCTCAATTTTGCCATAGCCTAGCTCCTAAAATTTGTCCTCGTTGATAGTTTCCGGGTTATTCTCACCCATCTGCTTGTTAGAAGATTTTGCTGCCGTTGTTAATTTGTATATTTTTGACTAATACGTTTTTATAGGTCTATTTGGAAACATAACAAGAGGAGGAACACTGCAGCAAGCCTGTTGGCCCGTACTAGGAAGGTCTTCTCAAAACCAAACTCACTAACAAAAATATATGACACATGTGCAACATCTGGGTATCTTTATTGTAGACGTTTCGCCATCCAGTGGCTTTATCAATACAAATTCTAGGTAAGACACATATGCAACAGTTAGACAACTTTATTCCGAAACGTTTCGCCTACACAGTAGGCTTCTTCAGTCGAATACAGAAAGTAGGCAGGAACAGTAGAGATGTGAAGACGATGTAATCAGTCCATCACCCTTAAAGTCGTAGAATTTGAGGTTGTCAGTCCCTCGGCCTGGAGAAGTTCAGTTCCATAGTCAGGAACTATCTGAAGATTAAGCGACAGTGCGGAGACTTAAATACTGTCGGAAGGAGAGGTGCAGGGTACTAGTAGTAGTAGTAGTAGTAGTAGTACTACTACTACTACTACTACTACTACTAGTACCCTGCACCTCTCCTTCCGACAGTATTTAAGTCTCCGCACTGTCGCTTAATCTTCAGATAGTTCCTGACTATGGAACTGAACTTCTCCAGGCCGAGGGACTGACAACCTCAAATTCTACGACTTTAAGGGTGATGGACTGATTACATCGTCTTCACATCTCTACTGTTCCTGCCTACTTTCTGTATTCGACTGAAGAAGCCTACTGTGTAGGCGAAACGTTTCGGAATAAAGTTGTCTAACTGTTGCATATGTGTCTTACCTAACAACCTGTCGGTATTGTATACCATTTTGATGTTCACAAATTCTAGGACATAACTGGATGGCGAAACGTCTACAATAAAGATACCCAGATGTTGCACATAAGAACATAAGAACATAAGAACGAAGGAACACTGCAGAAGGCCTACTGGCCCATGCGAGGCAGGTCCAAGTCCCTACCGGCTTAAGCCAATGCACCCAACCTAGTCAGGTCAGGTCACATTGACTCAAGGGAGGAACACGGCAACCGACCCGTTAGCACAAGCTATCAGGTCTAACTCACACCCACCCACATCTACTCATGTATTTATCCAACCTATTTTTAAAGCTACACAACGTTCTGGCCTCTATAACGGTACTTGGGAGTTTGTTCCACTCATCCACAACTCTATTACCAAACCAGTACTTTCCTATATCCCTCCTGAATCTGAATTTTTCCAACTTAAAACCATTGCTGCGAGTCCTGTCTAGGCTAGATATTATCAGCACACTATTTACATCCCCTTTATTTATTCCTGTCTTCCACTTATAAACCTCAATCATATCCCCCCTAATTCTACGTCTTTCTAGAGAGTGCAGTTTCAGGGCCCTTAGTCTATCCTCATAGGGAAGGTTTCTGATACATGGGATCATCTTTGTCATCCTCCTTTGTACATTTTCCAGAGAATTTATATCCATTCTGTAATACGGTGACCAAAACTGTGCACCATAATCTAAATGAGGCCTAACCAAGGATGTATAGAGTTGAAGAACAACCTGAGGACTCCTATTATTTATGCTTCTTGATATGAAGCCAAGGATTCTATTAGCTTTATTGCGAACACTTATGCACTGTTGTCTTGGTTTCAGATTACTGCTAACCAGAACTCCTAAATCTTTTTCGCAATCCGTAATATTAAGATCTACATTATTTAGTTTATATGTGGCATGGTTATTGTCCTGTCCAACATTTAGAACTTTGCATTTGTCTATATTAAACTGCATCTGCCACTTCTCCGACCACTGCATCAGTCTATTCAAATCTTCCTGGAGTGCTCGAATGTCCTCGTCAGAATGAATTCGACGGCCTATTTTGGTGTCATCGGCAAACTTGCCGATGTCGCTCTTTATGCCCTCATCTATGTCGTTTATGTAGATTGTGAACAGCAGGGGGCCCAACACTGACCCCTGTGGAACACCGCTCGTGACGCTTCCCCACTCTGATTTCTCCCCATTTATGCAAACTCTCTGCTGCCTATTTGTCAACCATGCCTCTATCCAGGAAAAAATTTCTCCTCCTATTCCATGTGCTTTAATTTTCCTCAATAGTCTCTGATGTGGGACCCTGTCAAAAGCCTTACTGAAGTCCATATACACAATATCATATTCGTTACCATGATCTACCTCCTCAAATACCTTAGTGAAAAAAGTTAATAAATTCGTAAGGCAGGAACGTCCCTTTGTAAAACCATGCTGAGATTCGTTGATTAATTTATGCTTTTCAAGGTGGCTACGAACTGCCTCGGCAATTATTGATTCCATAAATTTTCCCACTATGGAGGTTAGGCTTATTGGTCTATAGTTCGAAGCTAAGGACCTGTCACCTGTTTTGAAAATAGGTATCACATTTGCCATTTTCCACTTATCTGGCACCATGCCAGTTTGTAGTGATATGTTGAAAAGATTAGCCAAAGGTGTGCTAAGCTCCTCTTTACATTCCTTTAGAACCCTTGCATACAGTTCATCAGGGCCTGGGGATTTGTTAGGTTTTAATTTATCTATTTGCCTAAGGACCATGTCACTTGTGACCCTAATAGTGCACAGTTTATTATCGTCCTGTTCTACATAATTTATCATTACTGGAATATCACTGGTATCCTCCTGTGTAAAAACTGAGAGGAAGTATGTGTTAAAAATTCTACACATTTCCTTATCACTGTCAGTGAGCTGACCCGAGGAACTTTTGAGTGGGCCTATCTTGTCCCAGATCTTACTTCTGTATACCTGAAAGAATCCTTTTGGGTTAGTCTTCGATTCTCTTGCAACTTTAACCTCATAATCTCTTTTTGCTTTTCTAATTCCCTTTTTTATTTCTCTCTTTAACTGAATATATCGATTTCTTAATTGCCCCTCTCCTCTTTTGATTTGCCTATATATGCCTCTCTTTTGACCAATCAGATATTTTAATCTATTGTTCATCCATTTAGGATCATTTTTGTTTGATCTGATTTCCCTATTTGGAACATAATTTGACTGAGCAGCTAGAACTATGCCCTGGAAAGCATCATATCGGCAACCATCACTACCTACCTGACCCCTAGTCATGTCATTCCAGTTCAGCCCACCTAAGTAATTTTTCAGTCCTATGAAATCAGCCAAGCGAAAGTCAGGGACGGAGACTTGATTGCCATTATTAGGGGAATTCCATGATATGTTAAAACTGAGTGATTTGTGATCACTCTCCCCAAGCTCATCATTAACCTCAAGATTATTAATTAGTGTTTCCCTACTGGCAAGAACCAAGTCAAGGAGGTTATTTCCCCTAGTTGGCTCTGTCACAAACTGTTTTAAAAAACAATCCTGGATCGTATCAAGAAAGTCACCCGACTCTAAATTTCCTGTCAAATTGCTCCAGTCAATCTGTCTATAGTTGAAATCTCCCATTAGCACAACATTTTCGTATGTAGATGCCTTACGAATTTCGTCCCATAGAAGTTTACTGCACTCCCTATCAAGATTTGGGGCCCTGTAAATCACACCCAAAATTAGTTTTTCTCGGCCCTCGAGAAGCTGTAACCAAACAGATTCAGTGGCTGACGCTTCTAATTTAATATCTTGTCTAACACAACAATTTAAATTGTCTCTGACATACATCGCTACTCCACCACCTTTCCTGTTGACCCTGTCAGTGTGGAATAATTTATAGCCTTGTATGTGACATTCAGATGGCATCTCTCTATCTTTCAGATTGAGCCAGGTCTCTGTTATAGCAATAATATCTATGTTTCCTGCACTTGCAATTAATCTTAGCTCATCTATCTTATTTCTAACACTCCTGCTATTAGTATAGTAAACCTTAAGGGAGCTAGTCCCTTGCTGCCCTCTGCTGTCCCCCTTTGTTTTCTGACCTGTTCTATTGTCTTTATTTATAACTTCATGCTGAATGCCTTTTATACATTTACTGTTTCCAACCCTAGTGTTGCAACCTGCTTGTTTCCCACACACACCCATACCTCTATCTTCCATCAGTTTAAAATCATAGGCATTTCACCAATGGCCTTCTCAATCGAGTCTGCAAGTGCTACCACCCCTGCCCCAGAGAGATGAACCCCATCCCTTGCATACATATCATGTTTGCCATAAAAGTTGTTCCAGTTGTCAATGAATGGGATTGCAAGTTCCTTGCAGTATCTGTCTAGCCAGCAATTTACACCAATTGCCCTAGACAACCATTCATTTCCTACTCCCCTTCTAGGCAAGATGCTACATATGATTGGGATCCCTCCCTTAGACTTAATGAAATCTATAGCTGACCTGTACTTATCTAGCAGCTCTTCTCTCCTACCCTTCCCAATATCATTTCCACCAGCACTGAGACAGATAATGGGCTTGTTCCCATTACCTGACATGATATTATCCAGTCTGTTGACAATGTCCCCAACACCAGCTCCAGGGAAGCACACTCTATCTCTCATCTTCTTATTCCTATTACAAAAAGCACGGTCAACATATCTTACCTGAGAGTCACCAACCACAAGAATGCGCTTACCTTCATTAGCAGGGGCAGTAGTACCCTTACCTTCACTGGCCACTGAAGTACATTCATCCTGGAGAACAGAGAAGCGATTTCCTACCTTCAGATCTTCACTCTTAACTTTCCTTACTCTGATGCGCCTCCCATTACTGTGAACAACTCGCCACTTGTAGCAGGTGCTGGGCTGCACCTCACTGCTGGTACCCGTTGCTACCTCCCCACCTACAGCCTCCTCACAGTGAGAGACAGACTGCACCTCACTGCTAGAAGCCTCATTCCCCACATCTCCAACCACCTCACACTCTCTCCCAGGCCCATTGAGGTGGACCTTCAGCCTCCTAATCTCCTCCTGGAGAAGCAAGACCTCCTCCTTCAACTCTCCAAACTCAGTTTTTAAAACACTGCAGAAGCAAGCCATGCTTTGTAACCGTCCACGCTAATCCCCAAAGCAGCTCAGGGTCTGTCAACTGCTCGAGGGTCATTAAGGACTGCTCGAGGGTCATTAAGCATGTGTCTTAATTTCATCTTGTTGGTATTATATACCATTCTTGCACAATATATAAGCTGGTTTAGAAAGACACGTAAGCAAACATTAGGACATATTTATTAGAAAACGTTTCGGTCCTGGGACCGAAATATATCCCAGTGTTTTCTTCCGTGTCTTTTTCAACCATTTTCTTGGTATCTTTTACCAAGGTTTATACCAGGGTAAACAATATGATGTTCAATGAGGACAAATTCCAACTACTCCGTTATGGAAAACTGGAGGAGATAATAACTAGAACAGAGTATACTACTGACTCCGGCCATACAATAGAGCGGAAAAATAATGTAAGGGACCTGGGAGTAGTAATGTCTGAGGATCTCACTTTCAAGGATCACAACAGTGCCACGATCGCACGTGCAAAGAAAATGATAGGATGGATAATGAGAACTTTCAAAACGAGAGATGCCAAGCCCATGATGATCCTTTTCAAATCACTTGTTCTCTCTAGGCTGGAATACTGCTGTACATTAACATCTCCATACAAAGCAGGTGAAATCGCAGATCTAGAGAGTGTACAGAGATCCTTTACTGCACGTATAAGTTCTGTCAAGCACCTTAACTACTGGGAACGCTTGGAAGCACTTGACTTGTACTCGTTGGAACGCAGGAGGGAGAGATATATCATAATCTACACTTGGAAAATCTTGGAAGGAATGGTCCCAAATCTGCACACAGAAATCACTCCCTACGAAAGTAAAAGACTGGGCAGGCGATGCAAAATGCCGCCAATAAAAAGTAGGGGCGCCATTGGTACACTAAGAGAAAACACCATAAGTGTCCGGGGCCCAAAACTGTTCAACAGCCTCCCATCAAGCATTAGGGGAATTGCAAATAAACCCCTGGCTGCCTTCAAGAGAGAGCTGGACAGATACCTAAAGTCGGTGCCGGATCAGCCGGGCTGTGGCTCGTACGTCGGACTGCGTGCGGCCAGCAGTAACAGCCTAGTTGATCAGGCCCTGATCCATCGGGAGGCCTGGTCGTGGACCGGGCCGCGGGGGCGTTGATCCCCGGAATAACCTCCAGGTAACCTCCAGGGAGTGACTTAAATCGTCACACTGATCTAGACACCATCTTACCCGGAGGTTGTTCCGGCCCTAGACCAGGCCTGGTGGATCAGGGCCTGATCAGCCTGGTTGTTACTGTTGGCCGCATGCAATCCAATGTACGAACCACACCTTATGGCAGAATGGAAATATTTATTGAGACAATGCTTTATTTAGAGACCAAACTTGGAATACAGTACACGGTAAAAATAGGTACTATATATATGAATTTGAGAAAAGTTAGGTCTCAAGAAGCATTAAAAAAAAGGCGCTGGACTCCTTGTAAATAAATTAAAATTGTAAAATGAGAAGGTCGGGGACAAGGATGCGTCCTGGGACCACCAGTGTTTATAATATACGTTAATAACGGGTGACAAAGTCTTGTGTACTCATGCGTGTGGATAATGTTAACAAAGAATAATTACCAGAGAAAACAGGATAAGGCTACTTGAGCTGGTCGATAGATGTTGTTTAACAAGTTGACCAGTAAGACATGTGGTCAATTAGTGGATAGGTGAGCACTCAGGATCAGTGTGGTGATGGCATTGTACAAAGGAATTTGTTAGTTTCATTATACACCCCCTGTGTCTATCCTGTGGGCAGCAGTTAAGGATTCTAGAAACACATTATGTGTCCAGGGACGGCCCAAATATTTGTGTACGGTATGCTAAGTTGTTAGGTAAGTGGACAGACACATGTAACTAAGCCATTTATCTAACATTATGGTGGTAATTCTACCATTATTGCAAAGTTACAATAGTGATGAACTATTTGAAAATTTATAAATTTATAAATTTATAAATTTATGAATTTATACAGTCAGGAATTCAGTTACAGAAACATTAAAAAATAATTACATTTGCTTATGAGTTTATTACAATACCCAGTGTTTTACAAGACGGTTGAATAGGCAAAGTCAGAATATTTTTCCAGAATGGCTGGTAATGTCACAGTGGATATAATACTTTGACATTTTCTGAACATTCTTGAGTGAGTCGTCTTTGAATTCATGAATTCTGTCGCATTTTAATGCACACTGACGCAAGTTGTGACTAGTTCCTCTGGCAACGTTCGCATTTGGTCATCTCACTCGGCTCACACCTGAGAGGATGTGGGGGTCGAACCCAGCTACGAGTTAGGACGTATAGGCAAGTCTCCGAAGACCTCCTACTGTTATTTAGCAGCAGATACCTATAAGTTAGTCAGCTGTTGTGTGTAACACTAGAAAATGGAGGATCCCAATGAATGACTAATTGGGTTGTCCTAGATTACTGACCTCTTTGGGTTTAATAACTCAAAAAAAAATCCTTAAGAGTTGATGGTGCAAACTCCCGAGGTACTTGTAACCTATACGAAGCTGGACAGTAGACAGCAGGAGTCTTCTGCTTTTACTAGAAGCTTCATAGGAATATGGCTTCTCATGCATGATGATAGTAGATGGACTGACGGTGTTTGTATCCCTTTATCTCAAGTCTCTGAAGTTCAGTTTGAATTTTTTTCATATTGTCCTCAAACTACTGGTTGAGGTATAAAGTTGTAATATATTTCCTTCTTGAAGTCAAGCGCTTTTCCAGTGTATCAGTTCTGTCATGCATTTGAAGGTCAGTGTGATAGGGAGTCCTCAACTGATGTACTTTGAGCAGTCGAAAATTCTACCATGCCTGTGGCGTCTCAAGAGAAAATATCACAGTTGATGCTCACGGAGATTTATGAATGATAAGGAATCACAATTAATGTGCCATCTTAGATACATGAACATATCTGAGTTAGCCATTTCAAGGGTGAAAGTCCAGTTGCTGATGTTTGTTCCAGTTTCTCTAGGCTCCATCACTTTGAATAACAACAACACTACCATCTGGGTTGATGAGCTTCCATAAGCCAACAGTGTCTGGCAGGATGGTGGGTGGGATGGATCATTGGGTGTGACCAGTGAGTGGGTGGGTGAATAATGTTGCTAAAACCCAGTGTAGAACCCATGGTCTCTGGCAGGATGGTGGGTGGGTGTGACCAGTGAGTGGGTGGGTGAATAATGTTGCTAAAACCCAGTGTAGAACCCATGGTCTCTGGCAGGATGGTGGGTGGGATAGACCAGTGGGTGTGACCAGTGACTGGGTGGGTGAATAATGTTGCCAAAGCCTCGTGTAGAGGACCCTTGATCTCTGGCAGGATGGTGGGTGGGCTGCGGTCTACACTAGTCATCTTTAGTTACAGGCGGCGGTTCGCCCGAGGATTTAAATTTCAGGCGGGAGGGAGTACGAGAAGCCATGATAGTGGACACCTCCGTTGGCGGAGAAGCTTCTGTAGGTGTGACTGTCATGCTGTCGCCGCTCTGTGACCATAGAGGGAGAAGTGGAAGACTTAGAGGGGTGGTGGGTTGGCTGCAGGTGCAGGAATGACGCTCTGGGAAGGACGTGGTCGGGGGGGAAGTGAGTAAAAGGCGGAGGTCACAGTTCTGGGATGTGATGTCATTGATTATACATGACGGCCTTTCTTGTTCTTCGTCCCACACTAGTTTATGCATATATTATTATTATCATTATTACTAATTATTATTTATTATTACTAATTATTATTTATTACTGTTATTTACTTCCAATTATTATTTATTACAAATTATTATTATTTATTAATAATTACTACTACTGATATTATTATATTCATGTGAAAATATCGAACTTGGAAAATGTGAGGTAATTATGTTTAATTCGAAGACGATAAGAATGGAAGAACACTGCAGAAGGCATACTGGCCCATACAAGGCAAGATGGGGAAGGTAACTCCATTTCCTAAGATCAAGAACCCTTCACCAGCATCAAGGCATTTTAAGGGAGGAAATTGAGCCAAGTTCTAACAATTTTGATTAAATCTTTTTTGTTTCCACAATATTTCCGTTGTTTTTTTTTTTGTGTCTTGCTGAGATGACTTGATTTTGGAATTAATATAGATGTTTGAAGGGTAAAAGTTGCCTTGATGCCGAAGAAAAGCTCTTGATTCAAGGAGTTAGAGCTGCCTTCCCTTGGATCAAACAATTTTTAAATTCTCCAGGCGCTGTTATGATCCTTGCGGTTTTAGCGTTTCTCTGTGGATATAATAATTACGATGATTAATAATAATAATAATTATTATAATAAATAATTATAATAATATTAATTATTACAATAATAATTATAATTATTATAATAAATAATTATATTACAATAATAATAATAATAATAATTATTATAATAAATAATTATAATATTAATTATTACAATAATAATTATAATAATAATAATTATTATAATAAATAATTATATTATTACAATAATAATTATAATTATTATAATAAATAATTATATTAATTACAATAATAATTATAATAATAAGTAGATTGAATGAGGTCATTTATAGCGTGTGACATCCGTGTGTCCCACCCTGTGTACATAGTACTTATCTCTACATACCTCGTACCACAACCTACTTACCACCCTGTGTACATAGTACTTATCTCTACATACCTCGTACCACAACCTACTTACCACCCTGTGTACATAGTACTTATCTCTACATACCTCGTACCACAACCTACTTCCCACCCTGTGTACATAGTACTTATCTCTACATACCTCGTACCACAACCTACTTACCACCCTGTGTACATAGTACTTATCTCTACATACCTCGTACCACAACCTACTTACCACCCTGTGTACATAGTACTTATCTCTACATACCTCGTACCACAACCTACTTACCACCCTGTGTACATAGTACTTATCTCTACATACCTCGTACCACAACCTACTTACCACCCTGTGTACATAGTACTTATCTCTACATACCTCGTACCACAACCTACTTACCACCCTGTGTACATAGTACTTATCTCTACATACCTCGTACCACAACCTACTTACCACCCTGTGTACATAGTACTTATCTCTACATACCTCGTACCACAACCTACTTACCACCCTGTGTACATAGTACTTATCTCTACATACCTCGTACCACAACCTACTTACCACCCTGTGTACATAGTACTTATCTCTACATACCTCGTACCACAACCTACTTACCACCCTGTGTACATAGTACTTATCTCTACATACCTCGTACCACAACCTACTTACCACCCTGTGTACATAGTACTTATCTCTACATACCTCGTACCACAACCTACTTACCACCCTGTGTACATAGTACTTATCTCTACATACCTCGTACCACAACCTACTTACCACCCTGTGTACATAGTACTTATCTCTACATACCTCGTACCACAACCTACTTACCACCCTGTGTACATAGTATGTAGCATGGGTGTTGATGGCTTGGATTTATACACCAAAATACATGAATGGAATATTTCAGATCAGGGAATATATACATCGTGTTGTGTATGTATGTCAGTGTACGTATAGTGAGAACTTGAAGCTCTACGTCAGGCATTATTTTTGACTGGTGGTGAACAGGTGACATGAAGCTTTAATGGCCCTCGTGTAGTAGATAAGCTTTAATCCCATTAACTAATGGCCCTCGTGTAGTAGATAAGCTTTAATCCCATTAACTAATGGCCCTCGTGTAGTAGATAAGCTTTAATCCCATTAACTAATGGCCCTCGTGTAGTAGATAAGCTTTAATCCCATTAACTAATGGCCTTCGTGTAGTAAATAAGCTTTAATCCCATTAACTAATGGCCTTCGTGTAGTAAATAAGCTTTAATCCCATTAACTAATGGCCTTCGTGTAGTAGATAAGCTTTAATCCCATTAACTAATGGCCTTCGTGTAGTAGATAAGCTTTAATCCCATTAACTAATGGCCTTCGTGTAGTAGATAAGCTTTAATCCCATTAACTAATGGCCCTCGTGTAGTAGATAAGCTTTAATCCCATTAACTAATGGCCTTCGTGTAGTAGATAAGCTTTAATCCCATTAACTAATGGCCTTCGTGTAGTAGATAAGCTTTAATCCCATTAACTAATGGCCCTCGTGTAGTAGATAAGCTTTAATCCCATTAACTAATGGCCTTCGTGTAGTAGATAAGCTTTAATCCCATTAACTAATGGCCTTCGTGTAGTAGATAAGCTTTAATCCCATTAACTAATGGTCTTCGTGTAGTAGATAAGCTTTAATCCCATTAACTAATGGCCTTCGTGTAGTAGATAAGCTTTAATCCCATTAACTAATGGCCTTCGTGTAGTAGATAAGCTTTAATCCCATTAACTAATGGCCTTCGTGTAGTAGATAAGCTTTAATCCCATTAACTAATGGCCTTCGTGTAGTAGATAAGCTTTAATCCCATTAACTAATGGCCTTCGTGTAGTAGATAAGCTTTAATCCCATTAACTAATGGCCTTCGTGTAGTAGATAAGCTTTAATCCCATTAACTAATGGCCTTCGTGTAGTAGATAAGCTTTAATCCCATTAACTAATGGCCTTCGTGTAGTAGATAAGCTTTAATCCCATTAACTAATGGCCTTCGTGTAGTAGATAAGCTTTAATCCCATTAACTAATGGCCTTCGTGTAGTAGATAAGCTTTAATCCCATTAACTAATGGCCTTCGTGTAGTAGATAAGCTTTAATCCCATTAACTAATGGCCTTCGTGTAGTAGATAAGCTTTAATCCCATTAACTAATGGCCTTCGTGTAGTAGATAAGCTTTAATCCCATTAACTAATGGCCTTCGTGTAGTAGATAAGCTTTAATCCCATTAACTAATGGCCTTCGTGTAGTAGATAAGCTTTAATCCCATTAACTAATCAATCGTATTTAAAGTTAATCGTTGTTACAAATTAATAAAAACTTGTGTTTACTTCGCAGGTAAGATGGCGTTGGCTGAGTTGTTGAGTAAGTACCTACCTCCCTGGTACCTACCTCGCTGGTACCTACCTCCCTGGTACCTACCTCCATGGTACCTACCTTCCTGGAGTGTTCCGTGGGTCAGCGTCCCCTTGGTACCTACCTTCCTGGAGTGTTCCGTGGGTCAGCGTCCCCTTGGTACCTACCTTCCTGGAGTGTTCCGTGGGTCAGCGTCCCCTTGGTACCTACCTCCCTGGAGTGTTCCGTGGGTCAGCGCCCCCTTGGTACCTACCTCCCTGGAGTGTTCCATGGGTCAGCGTCCCCTTGGTACCTACCTCCCTGGAGTGTTCCGTGGGTCAGCGTCCCCTTGGTACCTACCTCCCTGGAGTGTTCCGTGGGTCAGCGTCCCCTTGGTACCTACCTCCCTGGAGTGTTCCATGGGTCTGCGCCCCCTTGGTACCTACCTCCCTGGAGTGTTCCATGGGTCTGCGCCCCCTTGGTACCTACCTCCCTGGAGTGTTCCATGGGTCTGCGCCCCCTCGGCCTTCTCCCATACCAGGCCTGGGACTTTTTGCACGCATTTTGTTGGTATTATACCATGGTCACGCATATTTTGTGGGTATTACACCATAGTCACGCATATTTTGTGGGTATTACACCATAGTCACGCATATTTTGTGGGTATTACACCATAGTCACGCATATTTTGTGGGTATTACACCATAGTCACGCATATTTTGTGGGTATTACACCATAGTCACGCATATTTTGTGGGTATTACACCATAGTCACGCATATTTTGTTGGTATTACACCATGGTCACGCATATTTTGTGGGTATTACACCATAGTCACGCATATTTTGTGGGTATTACACCATGGTCACGCATATTTTGTGGGTATTACACCATGGTCACGCATATTTTGTGGGTATTACACCATGGTCACGCATATTTTGTGGGTATTACACCATGGTCACGCATATTTTGTGGGTATTACACCATGGTCACGCATATTTTGTGGGTATTACACCATGGTCACGCATATTTTGTGGGTATTACACCATGGTCACGCATATTTTGTGGGTATTACACCATGGTCACGCATATTTTGTGGGTATTACACCATGGTCACGCATATTTTGTGGGTATTACACCATGGTCACGCATATTTTGTGGGTATTACACCATGGTCACGCATATTTTGTGGGTATTACACCATGGTCACGCATATTTTGTGGGTATTGTATGCAAAACCAGTGGTAATGGTTACGTAGTTGCTGCTCTGGGTATGCAGTTGTGGAGATTCTGCCTGTGCTTCCTCGAAGTCGACCTGGATGGTGTTCCAGGGGTCACCGCCCCCGCTGCCCAGTCCATGACAAGGCCTCGCAGTGGATCAGGACCAGATCAACCAGGTTGTTAGTGCTGGCCGCACGTAGTCCAACGTAGGAACCACAGCCCAGCTGATCGGGCTGTGATCGCCCTCTTGATCCAAGAAACTTGATAATCGCAAACGATGCAAGAGGTAAAACACGAAAGGCCTAGAGCTATCATTTAACTCTCCATCCCCGTGGTTGTATGTATGTATAATGTTCGCCAAGACCGTAGTCTTCTTGCGATGACCCGAAGCCCACCCCCCATTCCGTGGTTGTTTTGCATATAGTGTATATACGAGAGAGAGAGAGTTCAGGTGCGACCCAGACAGGTAGAGTGGTGAGGTCACTTGTTGGAGACTGAGTGGGCGGGGCCGTGTACTGCATCAGTGGGAAGTGTCGTGTTGAGGACAACCTCTCTAGTAGTGTTACAGTGTTATTCTCCTCACTTTTATCTTAAGACCTTCGCTCACACTACCACCTCTCTCACACTACCTCCTCTCTCACACTACCACCTCTCTCACACTACCACCTCTCTCACACTACCTCCTCTCTCACACTACCTCCTCTCTCACACTACCACCTCTCTCACACTACCACCTCTCTCACACTACCACCTCTCTCTCACTACCTCCTCTCTCACACTACCACCTCTCTCACACTACCACCTCTCTCACACTACCACCTCTCTCACACTACCTCCTTTCTCACACTACCTCCTCTCTCACACTACCACCTCTCTCACACTACCACCTCTCTCACACTACCACCTCTCTCACACTACCTCCTCTCTCACACTACCACCTCTCTCACACTACCACCTCTCTCACACTACCTCCTCTCTCACACTACCTCCTCTCTCACACTACCTCCTCTCTCACACTACCCGCTCTCACACCACCCCCTCTCTCACACTACCCCCTCTCTCACACTACCACCTCTCTCACACTACCTCCTCTCTCACACCACCCCCTCTCTCACACTACCCCCTCTCTCACACTACCCCCTCTCTCAGACTACCCCCTCTCTCACACCACCCCCTCTCTCACACTACCCCCTCTCTCACACTACCCCCTCTCTCACACCACCCCCTCTCTCACACTACCCCCTCTCTCACACTACCCCCTCTCTCACACTACCACCTCTCTCACACTACCACCTCTCACACTACCACCTCTCTCACACTACCACCTCTCACACTACCCCCTCTCTCACAGTACCTCCTCTCTCACACCACCCCCTCTCTCACACCACCCCCTCTCTCACACTACCCCCTCTCTCACACTACCCCCTCTCTCACACTACCCCCTCTCTCACACAACCCCCTCTCTCACACTACCCCCTCTCTCACACCACCCCCTCTCTCACACTACCCCCTCTCTCACACTACCCCCTCTCTCACACTACCCCCTCTCTCACACTACCCCCTCTCTCACACTACCCCCTCTCTCACCCTACCCCCTCTCTCACACTACCCCCTCTCTCACACTACCCCCTCTCTCACACTACCCCTTCTCTCACACTACCCCCTCTCTCACACTACCCCCTCTCTCACACTACCCCCTCTCTCACACTACCCCCTCTCTCACACTACCCCCTCTCTCACACTACCACCTCTCTCACACTACCCCGTCTCACACTACCCCCTCTCTCACACTACCCCCTCTCTCACACTACCCCCTCTCTCACACTACCCCCTCTCTCACACTACCCCCTCTCTCACACTACCCCCTCTCTCACACTACCCCCTCTCTCACACTACCCCCTCTCTCACACCACCCCCTCGCTCACACTACCCCCTCGCTCACACTACCACCTCTCTCACACTACCACCTTTCTCACACTACCCCCTCTCACACCACCCCCTCGCTCACACTACCCCCTCTCTCACACTACCCCCTCGCTCACACTACCCCCTCTCTCACACTACCACCTCTCTCACACTACCCCCTCTCTCACACTACCCCCTCTCTCACACCACCCCCTCGCTCACACTACCCCCTCGCTCACACTACCACCTCTCTCACACTACCACCTCTCTCACACTACCCCCTCTCTCACACTACCCCCTCGCTCACACTACCCCCTCTCACACTACCCCCTCTCTCACACTACCCCCTCGCTCACACTACCACCTCTCTCACACTACCCCCTCTCTCACACTACCCCCTCTCTCACACTACCCCCTCTCTCACACTACCCCGTCGCTCACACTACAACCTCTCTCACACTACCCCCTCTCTCACACTACCCCCTCCCTCACACTACCCCCTCTCTCACACTACCCCCTCGCTCACACTACAACCTGTCTCACACTACCCCCTCTCTCACACTACCCCCTCTCTCACACTACCCCCTCTCTCACTACCCCCTCTCTCACACTACCCTCTCTCTCACACTACCCCCTCTCTCACACCACCCCCTCGCTCACACTACCCCCTCGCTCACACTACCACCTCTCTCACACTACCACCTTTCTCACACTACCCCCTCTCACACCACCCCCTCGCTCACACTACCCCCTCTCTCACACTACCCCCTCGCTCACACTACCCCCTCTCTCACACTACCCCCTCTCTCACACTACCCCCTCTCTCACACTACCCCCTCTCTCACACCACCCCCTCGCTCACACTACCCCCTCGCTCACACTACCACCTCTCTCACACTACCACCTCTCTCACACTACCCCCTCTCTCACACTACCCCCTCTCTCACACTACCCCCTCTCTCACACCACCCCCTCGCTCACACTACCCCCTCGCTCACACTACCACCTCTCTCACACTACCACCTCTCTCACACTACCCCCTCTCTCACACTACCCCCTCGCTCACACTACCCCCTCTCACACTACCCCCTCTCACACTACCCCCTCACTCACACTACCACCTCTCTCACACTACCCCCTCTCTCACACTACCCCCTCTCTCACACTACCCCCTCTCTCACACTACCCCCTCTCTCACACTACCCCGTCGCTCACACTACAACCTCTCTCACACTACCCCCTCTCTCACACTACCCCCTCCCTCACACTACCCCCTCTCTCACACTACCCCCTCGCTCACACTACAACATCTCTCACACTACCCCCTCTCACACTACCCCCTCTCTCACATTACCCCCTCTCTCACACCACCCCCTCACACTACCCCCTCTCTCACATTGCCCCCTCTCTCACTACCCCCTCTCTCACACTACCCGCTCTCTCACACAACCCCCTCTCTCACACCACCCCCTCTCTCACACCACCCCCTCTCTCACACCACCCCCTCTCTCACACCACCCCCTCTCTCACACCACCCCCTCACTTACACTACCCCCTCTCTCACACTACCCCCTCTCTCACACTACCCCCTCTCTCACACCACCCCCTCACTTACACTACCCCCTCTCTTACATTACCCCCTCTTTCACTACCCCCTCTCTCACACTACCCCCTCTCTCACACCACCCCCTCTCTCACATCACCCCTTCTCTCACACCACCCCCCTCTCTCACACCACCCCCTCACACCACCCCCTCTCACACCAACCCCTCTCTCGCACCACCCCCTCTCTCACACCACCCCATCTCTCACACGACCTCCTCTCTCACACGACCCCCTCTCTCACACGACCCCCTCTCACACGACCCCCTCTCACACGACCCCCTTTAACACGATCCCCTCTCTCACACGACCCCCTCTCTCACACGATCCCTCTCACACGATCCCTCTCACACGACCCCCTCTCACACGAACCCCTCTTACACGACCCCCTCTCACACGACCCCCTCTCTCACACGACCCCATCTCACGACCCCCCTCTCACACGACCCTCTCTCACCACCCCCTCTCTCACTCGACCCCTCACACGACCCCTGTCTCACACTACCCCCTCTCACACGACCCCTCTCACACGATCCCTCTCACACGACCCCTCTCTCACACGATCCCTCTCACACGACCCCTCTCTCACACGACCCCTCTCACACGATCCCTTTCACACGACCCTTCTCTCACACGACCCCTCTCACACGACCCCTCCACCCTCACCCATTACCCACTCCAATTCCCCCTCTTCTAACTTTCTTCCCCCGTCCCTCCAACACTCCTCCCTTCCCTCCAACACTTCTCCCCGCCCCGCCAACACTCCTCCCCTCCCCTCCAACACTTCTCCCAGCCCCTCCAGCACTCTTCCCCGCCCCTCCAACACTCCTCCCCGCCCCTCCAACACTCCTCCCCGCCCCTCCAACACTCCTCCCCGCCCCTCCAACACTCCTTCCCGCCCCTCCAACACTCCTCCCCGCCCCTCCAACACTCCTCCCCGTCCCTCCAACACTCCTCCCCGTCCCTTCAACACTCCTCCCCGCCCCTCCAACACTCCTCCCAGTCCCTCCAACACTCCTCCCCGTCCCTCCAACACTTCTCCCGCCCCTCCAACACTTCTCCCCCACCCCGCCCACCGCTGCTAACAGAGGACAAACGCCCACCACCAATTTAGTTAAATATTACCTAATTGTCAAGTTACCACCTGATGTTGTATATCCTGCGGTGTATACTATAAGTATAAAGTATCCATACTGTATGTCCACATGTATACTGCCTTCATAATACATATGTACCTTCTATGTGTTACTTCACATATATACGTAGTCAGGTGTACGCCTTGTGTTTTGTCCCGCCTCGTATGTGATTAAGACACATGTGCAGCAGTTGGGTATCATTGTTGGTGAGACGTTTCGCCCACACAGTAGACTTCTTCAGTCAGATACAGAGGCAGCAGGTGTAGTAGTGCAATGATGATGTGACCACCTTGGAGAAATGGTGTTTGAGGTGGTCAGTCCCTCAGCCTGGAGAAGAGTTCAGCTCCATGGTCTGGAACAAGGTGGTCTGGAACAAGGTGGTCTGGAACAAGGTGGTCTGGAACAAGGTGGTCTGGAACAAGGTGCTCCGGAACAAGATAGTCTGGAACAAGGTGGTCTGGAACAAGGTGGTCTGGAACAAGGTGGTCTGGAACAAGGTGGTCGGGAACAAGGTGGTCTGGAACAAGGTGGTCTGGAACAAGATAGTCTGGAACAAGATAGTCTGGAACAAGGTGGTCTGGAACAAGGTGGTCTGGAACAAGATAGTCTGGAACAAGATAGTCTGGAACAAGGTGGTCTGGAACAAGGTGGTCTGGAACAAGGTGGTCGGGAACAAGGTGGTCTGGAACAAGGTGGTCTGGAACAAGGTGGTCTGGAACAAGGTGGTCTGGGACAAGGTGGTCTGGAACAAGATGGTCTGGAACAAGGTGGTCTGGAACAAGGTGGTCTGGGACAAGGTGGTCTGGAACAAGATGGTCTGGAACAAGGTGGTCTGGAACAAGATGGTCTGGAACAAGATGGTCTGGAACAAGATGGTCTGGAACAAGGTGGTCTGGAACAAGATGGTCTGGAACAAGATGGTCTGGAACAAGATGGTCTGGAACAAGATGGTCTGGAACAAGGTGGTCTGGAACAAGATGGTCTGGAACAAGATGGTCTGGAACAAGATGGTCTGGAACAAGGTGGTCTGGAACAAGATGGTCTGGAACAAGATGGTCTGGAACAAGATGGTCTGGAACAGGGTAGTCTGGAACAATATTGATCCAAATCAAATACTTTTTTCTAAGGTTGATGGACTGACTCACTACTACACCTGCTGCCTCTGTATTTGACTGGACAAGTCTACTGTGTGGGCGAAACGTCTCAACAGTAAAGATACCCAACTGTTGTACATGTGCTTTAATCTTCCGACTGTCGGTATTTTATACCATTATCAACATATTGCAGATATAAAAAACAACGACAGGGGGAGTTGAATGATAGCTCTAGGCCTTTGGTGTTGCAATCAACACATCAGGAGCCTGCAAAGTTGCAGAAATGAGTAAGAAATCTCAGCAGACTCGTTCAGAAGGACGCGAGTCTTAGGGACTGCCTGGAAGTTACCTGGATGGTAACCTCCAGGTAGTCCCTAAGATACCCAGGGTATAGTTCCAACAAGTTGATGAATAGACACATGTGCAACACCTGTGTGGCAAGACACATGTGCAACACCTGTGTGGCAAGACACATGTGCAACACCTGAGTGGCAAGACACATGTGCAACACCTGAGTGGCAAGACACATGTGCAACACCTGTGTGGCAAGACACATGTGCAACACCTGAGTGGCAAGACACATGTGCAACACCTGTGTGGCAAGACACATGTGCAACACCTGAGTGGCAAGACACATGTGCAATACCTGAATGGCAAGACACATGTGCAACACCTGGGTGCAAGACACATGTGCAACACCTGAGTGGCAAGACACATGTGCAACACCTGGGTGCAAGATATGTGCAACACCTGAGTGGCAAGACACATGCACAACACCTGGGTGCAAGACATGTGCAACACCTGGGTGCAAGACACATGCGCAACACCTGGGTGCAAGACATGTGCAACACCTGAGTGGCAAGACATGTGCAACACCTGGGTGCAACATGTGCAACACCTGGGTGCAAGACATGTGCAACACCTGGGTGCAAGACATGTGCAACACCTGGGTGCAAGACATGTGCAACACCTGGGTGCAAGACACATGTGCAACACCTGGGTGCAAGACACATGTGCAACACCTGGGTGCAAGACACATGTGCAACACCTGGGTGCAAGACATGTGCAACACCTGGGTGCAAGACACATGTGCAACACCTGGGTGCAAGACACATGTGCAACACCTGGGTGCAAGACACATGTGCAACACCTGGGTGCAAGACACATGTGCAACACCTGGGTGCAAGACATGTGCAACACCTGGGTGCAAGACACATGTGCAACACCTGGGTGCAAGACACATGTGCAACACCTGGGTGCAAGACACATGTGCAACACCTGGGTGCAAGACACATGTGCAACACCTGGGTGCAAGACACATGTGCAACACCTGGGTGCAAGACATGTGCAACACCTGGGTGCAAGACACATGTGCAACACCTGAGTGGCAAGACACATGTGCAACACCTGGGTGCAAGACATGTGCAACACCTGGGTGCAAGACATGTGCAACACCTGGGTGCAAGTCACATGTGCAACACCTGGGTGCAAGACACATGTGTGAGACATGTTACATCGGTGCAAGACTACACCTGTAAGATGTGCAACTCTTTGGTGCAAAAGACATGTGAACACACTGGGTGTAAGACAGTGCAACACTCTGAGTGGCAAGAGTGCAACACTGTGCAAGACACTGTGTAAACACATGTGTAATACACTGGGTGTAAGACACATGTGCAGCACTTCTGTAAGACACATGTGCAAACTGCGACATGTGAAAGGGTGGGCAAGACATACATAAATACACTGAGTAAGACACATAACACCTGAGGGTGGCAAGACATGTGCAACACTGGGCTGCAAGACATGTGCAACACTCTGGGTGCAAGTATAAAAACACTGTAAGATATGTGCAAACACCTGGTGTAAGACATGTGCAAATACTGGTGCAAGACATGTGTAAACACCTGAGGGTGGTAAGACATGTGTAAATACTCTGGTGTAAGATATGCAACATCAGGTGAACACATGTGTAGGTGCAAGACGTGCAAGACACATGTGCAACACCTGGGTGCAAGACGCATGTGCAACACCTGGGTGCAAGACACATGTGCAACACCTGGGTGCAAGACACGTGCAACACCTGGGTGCAAGACACATGTGCAACACCTGGGTGCAAGACACATGTGCAACACCTGAGTGGCAAGACACATGTGCAACACCTGGGTGCAAGACACATGTGCAACACCTGGGTGCAAGACATGTGCAACACCTGGGTGCAAGACGTGCAACACCTAGGTGCAAGACATGTGCAACACCTAGGTGCAAGACATGTGCAACACCTGGGTGCAAGACACGTGCAACACCTGGGTGCAAGACGTGCAACACCTGGGTGCAAGACACATGTGTAATGCCTAGGTGCAAGACATGTGCAACACCTAGGTGCAAGACACATGTGCAACACCTGGGTGCAAGACACATGTGCAACACTTGGGTGCAAGACACGTGCAACACCTGGGTGCAAGACGTGCAACACCTGGGTGCAAGACACATGTGCAACACCTGGGTGCAAGACACATGTGCAACACCTGGGTGCAAGACACATGTGCAACACCTGGGTGCAAGACACGTGCAACACCTGGGTGCAAGACACATGTGCA
>NC_091296.1:3677824-3700324 GCF_038502225.1 Cherax quadricarinatus | reverse complement strand
CCAATCTCTTGTGTGGAACTGTGTCAAACGCCTTCTTGCAGTCCAAGAAAATGCAATCCACCCACCCCTCTCTCTCTCTTGTCTGTGTGTGTGTGTGTGTGTGTGTGTGTGTGTGTTTGTGTGGAGGCAGGAGGAAATGCCTCCCCCTCCCCACTATCGTACCCCCCCCCCCCACTCCACAATCCTCTCCCCTCTCTTTCAGATTCAGGCAGACTTGTGGCTGTCTGTTCCCGCTCTCCTCCTCCCCCTCCCCCTCCCCCCTTCATCCTGCCCACTCACAACTTATTCCTTCATCCCTCTCCCCTCCCCCCTATCCGTCACCCCCCTCCTCCATCAGGACCCCCCACTGCATTCCACAACTCCGTCACCTTTCCTTCCCTTACCACCTTCCCCTACCACTCCCCCCACGCCTCTCCCCCCACCCGCCTTGGTGCTGACGATGGGTTCTTGATCCAAGGAAACGGGACTATCCTTTCCATTTCTCGGATTAAATAGGTGCTTGAGGATCCCTTTGGGTTTAGCGCTTCCCCCTCCGTGAATGTTGTACTGTTCCCCCCTTCACCCACTCACATGTATCCGCCCCTCCCACTCACATACCTGGAGGTTACCTGGAGTTTACCTGGAGAGAGTTTCGGGGGTCAATGCCCCCGCGGCCCGGTCTGTGACCAGGCCTCCTGGTGGATCAGCGCCTGATCAACCAGGCTGTTGCTGCTGGCTGCACGCAAACCAACGTACGAGCCACAGCCCGGCTGATCAGGAACTGACTTTAGGTGCTTGTCCAGTGCCAGCTTGAAGACTGCCAGGGGTCTGTTGGTAATCCCCCTTATGTGTGCTGGGAGGCAGTTGAACAGTCTCGGGACCCTGACACTTATTGTATGGTCTCTTAACGTGCTAGTGACACCCCTGCTTTTCATTGGGGGGATGGTGCATCGTCTGCCAAGTCTTTTGCTTTCGTAGTGAGTGATTTTCGTGTGCAAGTTCGGTACTAGTCCCTCTAGGATTTACCTGGAGGTTATTCCGGGGATCAACGCCCCCGCGGCCCGGTCCATGACCAGGCCTCCCGATGGATCAGGGCCTGATCAACTAGGCTGTTACTGCTGGCCGCACGTAGTCCAACGTACGAGCCACAGCCCGGCTGATCCGGCACTGACTTTAGGTATCTGTCCAGCTCTCTCTTGAAGGCAGCCAGGGGTTTATTGGCAATTCCCCTAATGCTTGATGGTAGGCTGTTGAACAGTTTTGGGCCCCGGACACTTATGGTGTTTTCTCTTAGTGTACCAATGGCGCCCCTACTTTTTATTGGCGGCATTTTGCATCGCCTGCCCAGTCTTTTACTTTCGTAGGGAGTGATTTCTGTGTGCATATTTGGGACCATTCCTTCCAAGATTTTCCAAGTGTAGATTATGATATATCTCTCCCTCCTGCGTTCCAACGAGTACAAGTCAAGTGCTTCCAAGCGTTCCCAGTAGTTAAGGTGCTTGACAGAACTTATACGTGCAGTAAAGGATCTCTGTACACTCTCTAGATCTGCGATTTCACCTGCTTTGAATGGAGATGTTAATGTACAGCAGTATTCCAGCCTAGAGAGAACAAGTGATTTGAAAAGGATCATCATGGGCTTGGCATCTCTCGTTTTGAAAGTTCTCATTATCCATCCTATCATTTTCTTTGCACGTGCGATCGTGGCACTGTTGTGATCCTTGAAAGTGCGATCCTCAGACATTACTACTCCCATGTCCCTTACATTATTTTTCCGCTCTATTGTATGGCCGGAGTCAGTAGTATACTCTGTTCTAGTTATTATCTCCTCCAGTTTTCCATAACGGAGTAGTTGGAATTTGTCCTCATTGAACATCATATTGTTTACCGTTGCCCACTGGAAAACTTTGTTTATATCTTCTTGGAGGTTAACCGCGTCCTCAGCAGATGACAGCCTCATGCCGATCCTAGTATCATCCGCAAAGGATGATACGGTGCTGTGGTGTATATCTCTGTTTATGTCTGATATGAGGATAAGGAATAAGATGGGGCGAGTACTGTGCCTTGTGGAACAGAGCTCTTCACTATGGCAGCCTCCGATTTAACTCTGTTGACCACTACTCTTGTGTTCGATTTGTTAGGAAGTTGAAGATCCATCTCCCCACTTTCCCAGTTATTCCTTTAGCACGTATTTTATGGGCTATTACGCCATGATCGCATTTGTCAAATGCTTTTGCAAAGTCTGTGTATATTACATCTGCATTCTGATTTTCTTCCAGTGCATCCAAGGCCATGTCATAGTGATCGAGTAGTTGTGAGAGGCAGGAGCGACCTGCCCTGAACCCATGTTGCCCCGGATTGTGCAGATTTTGGGAATCCAGGTGATTTGCAATCCTGCTTCTTAGCACTCTTTCAAAGATTTTTATGATGTGGGACGTCAGAGCTATTGGTCTATAGTTCTTAGCTAATGCTTTGCTGCCACCTTTATGGAGTGGGGCTATATCCGTTGTTTTAAGTGACTGTGGAATTTCACCCATGTCCAAGCTCCTCCTCCATAGTGTACTTAGGGCACGCGAGAGGGGTTTCTTGCAGTTCTTAATGAAAACAGAGTTCCACGAGTCTGGGCCCGGGGCTGAGTGCATAGGCATGTTGTCAATGGCTTTTTCGAAATCTATCGGAGTTAGGGTAATGTCGGAAATCTGGCATACATTTATGGAGTTTTGAGGCTCATTCATGAAGAAATCATTTGGGTCGTCGATCCTCAGACCGATTAGTGGTTCACTAAACACAGAGTCGTACTGGGATTTCAATATTTCACTCATTTCCTTGTTGTCGTCTGTGTAAGTCCCATCCTGTCTGAGTAAGTCCCATCCTGTCTGAGTAAGGGCCCGATACTAGATGTGGTATTTGCCTTGTTTTTGGCATATGAAAAGAAATATTTTGAATTTCTTTCAATTTCACTAATAGCTTTAAGCTCCTCCCACTCACACGTACCCACCCCTCCCACTCACATGTATCCACCCCTCCCACTCACACGTACCCACCCCTCCCACTCACATGTATCCACCCCTCCCACTCACACGTACCCACCCCTCCCACTCACATGTATCCACCCCTCCCACTCACATGTATCCACCCCTCCCACTCACATGTATCCACCCCTCCCACTCACACGTATCCACCCCTCTCACTCACATGTATCCACCCCTCCCACTCACATGTATCCACCCCTCCCACTCACATGTATCCACCCCTCCCACTCACGTACCCACCCCTCCCACTCACATGTATCCACCCCTCCCACACACGCACCCACCCTTCCCACTCACACGTACCCGGATCAGTGCCGGATCAGCCGGGCTGTGGCTCGTACGTCGGACTGCGTGCGGCCAGCAGTAACAGCCTAGTTGATCAGGCCCTGATCCATCGGGAGGCCTGGTCGTGGACCGGGCCGCGGGGGCATTGATCCCCGGAATAACCTCCAGGTAACCTCCAGGTAACCCCTCCCACTCACATGTATCCACCCCTCCCACTCACACGTATCCACCCCTCTCACTCACGTGTATCCACCGCTCCTACTCACATGTATCCACCCTCCCACTCACACGTACCCACCCCTCCCACTCACATGTATCCACCCCTCCCACTCACATATACCCACCCCTCCCACATGTACCCACCCCTCCCACTCGCATATACCCACCCCTCCCACTCATATACCCACCCCTCCCACTCACATATAGCCAGCCCTCCCACTCACATATACCCACCCCTCCCACTCAGATGTACCCACCCCTCCCACTCATATACCCACCCCTCCTACTCACATATACCCACCCCTCCCACTCATATATCGACCCCTCCCACTCATATACATACTCCTCCCACTCACATATACCCACCCTTCCCACTCACATATACCCACCCCTCCTACTCACATATACCCATCCCTTCCACTCATATATCGACCCCTCTCACTCATATACATACTCCTCCCACTCACATATACCCACCCCTCCCATTCACATATATCGACCCCTCCCACTCATATACCCACCCCTCCCACGCACATATACCCACCCCTCCCACTCACATATACCCACCCTTCCCACTTACATGTACCCACCCCTCCCACTCACATATACCCACCCCTCCCAATCACATGTACCCACCCCTCCCACTTACATATGCCCACCCCCTCTCAGCATGCAGTACCCGTTTCACCTTTAGTCCCCTCCTCCCCCCCCCTCCACTTTATGTCCGCCCCTTCCTTCCAAGCCAAGCACGACTCTCCCCCACTCCACCCACTCGTACATGTCACACCCCACTCACTACCTTCCTAAATGTTGACTCTCACTAAACATTCGTTAAAATTCTAAACATCGAACCTATTAAGGTTTTCTTACGGTATTGTAGTCCAACGGTTATACTTGCACTGCCCAAATGTTTGGCTGACACAGATACAGAAGCAGCAGGTGTCGTGAAACTGACATGATGTCATCAGTCCATCATCCTTGAGGTGGTCAGTCCCTCAGCCTCGAGAAGAGTTCAGGAGATGCAGATTTTGACTGATAAGTCCGTCACATTTGGTGGGAGGTGGTCAGTTCCTAAGGCTGCTGCTGCCACGCTTGTATTTTCCGGTATTCAACTGAAGAAAACTGTTGCACGTATATCTTACCTCACCTTTGATGAGTTTTCTATTCCCGGAACCCGGTCTGTTGCTAGGCTGGTCAACCAGGTTGTTGCTGCTGATGGCATATTGACCACACAGCCTGGTTGATCTGGCACATGGTGAAGATAATTGTCCAGTTTCCTCTTGAAGACTTGTTCCAGCAGTGTTTCTGGTATCTTCTGGTAAGATGTTGAATAGTTTCCGACCAGGAATGTTGATACAGTGTTCTCTTATTGTGCTTAAGGCGCCCCTGCTCTTCACTGGTTTATTTTATATTTTGTCCCATATCTCAACATCACGCCCACACTCATCATCACGCCCACACTCAACATCACGCCCACACTCATCATCACTCCCACACATCATCACGCCCACACTCATCACGCCCACTCATCACGTCCACACTCATCATCACGCCCACACTCAACATCACGCCCACACTCAACATCACGCCCACACTCATCACACCTACACTCATCATCACGCCCACACACATCACGCCCACACTCATCATCACGCCTACACTCATCACACCCACACTCAACATCACGCCCACACTCATCACGCCCACACTCAACATCACGCTCACACTCATCATCACGCCCATACTCATCATCACGCCCACACTCAACATCACGCCCACACTCATCATCACGCCCACACTCATCATCACGCCCACACTCATCATCACACCCACACTCATCACTACCACACTCATCACGCCCACACTCATCATGATGCCCACACTCATTACACCCACACTCAACATCACGCCCACACTCAACATCACGCCCACACTCATCACACCCACACTCATCACTACTACACTCATCATCACGCCCACACTCAACATCACGCCCACACTCAACATCACGCCCACACTCATCACGCCCACACTCAACATCACGCCCACACTCAACATCACGCCCACACTCATCACACCCACACTCATGACGCCCACACTCATCACGCCCACTCATCACGCCCACACTCATCATCACACCCTCACTCATCACGCCTACACTCATCATCACGCCCACACTCATCATCACGCCCACACTCATCACGCCCACACTCAACATCACGCCCACACATCATCACGCCCACACTCATCATCACACCCACACTCATGCCCACACTCATCATCACACCCACACTCATCACGCCCACACTCATCACGCCCACACTCATCACACCCACACTCATCATCACGCCCACACTCATCAACACACCCACACTCAACATCACGCCCACACTCAACATCACGCCCACACTCAACATCACGCCCACACTCATCACACCCACACTCATCACGCCCACACTCAACATCACGCCCACACTCTTCATCACACCCACACTCATCATCACACCCACACTCAACATCACGCCCACACTCAACATCACGCCCACACTCATCATCACGCCCACACATCATCACGCCCACACTCATCATCACGCCCACACTCAACATCACACACACACTCATCATCACACCCACACTCATCATCACATCCACTCATCATCACATCCACACTCAACATCACGCCCACACTCAACATCATGCCCACACTCATCATCACGCCCACACATCACGCCCACACTCATCACACCCACACTCATCATCACGCCCACACATCATCACGCCCACACTCATCATCACGCCCACACTCATCATCACACCCACACTCATCATCACACCCACACTCAACATCACGCCCACACTCATCATCACGCCCACACATCACGCCCACACTCATCATCACACCCACACTCATCACGCCCACACTCAATATTACAACCCAGGATTCCAAATGGCCTGTTACCCCGGGTGTAATGGGAGCAAATAAACACAGTAGAAAAAGTTTAGACTTATATTATCCTTCACCAATTTAGAACAGCAATATGTACACTATGTACAGTGATAAGTATAGTGCACTCCACGGTAAGCAAAGCAGAAATAGAAGCCACAAGATAGCAGACCGTGCTTCAACCAGCTCTAGAATGGGAATGACAAGGGCAGACAGGAGAGCGGTACCCACATAACCTCTGCGATTGCCAAAACCATCTTCTGATTGGCTAGAACCTGGTCACTAGTTGAACGACGGGGCCCCATCATCAACTCTTAGCAAAGTAAAAGGACACAAGTGCAACTAATGTGACATTTATTGTGGCAACGTTTCGCTCTCCAGGAGCTTTATCAAGCCATTACAAACAATACATGGACACAGAGGGTATATAAAGGCTCAGAGTGAGGTGAATACTAGTGAGGTACCATTTCGATGTTCACTAGTGGTAGTAGTAGTAGTAGTAGTAGTAGTGGTAGTGACAAAATTCGTACATGAGTAAAAGGATATAAAAGCTATTACTTGGGTAACATAAAAATAGGTTGGACAAATATAAACTGGAATGAGGCAGCTTGTTTCAGTGTTCACTCTCTGTGCTTTGTGTAGTATAACAGGAGAGACTATGTGATGGCAGGGTTTACTGTTTTCAGGAGGATTCTTGCTAAGACTTCGGAGATGGTGAAGCTGCCGTTGTTTTGTTTAATTGTATTCGAAACAGCGATCAGTGCTGATTCAAGGCACTTGCGTGTGCGGAAATTATTTTCTTTTATCACTAATTGGGCGTCTCTGAATTTCATAAGATGATTGGTGGAATTTCGGTGTTGTACACAGGCGTTGTTTAAGTTGTCGTTCCTACATGCGTATATGTGTTCATTGAGGCGGGTGTCGAGGTTTCTTGCTGTTTCACCTACGTAGATCTTGTCACAGCCTCCACAGGGTATAGTGTAAACTCCTGCATTGACTGGTTCGTGGTGCTTGGGTTTTGTCCTGGTTAGATCCTTTATTGAAGTGGTAGAAGCGATGGCGACTCTGGTGTTAGCTTGTGAAAGTACTTTTGAGACGTTTAGTGCAACCTGGCTGTTGGGAAGAATTATAACAATGACAAGCTACCTTTCCTCGACGTCCTCATTCACAAAGTAGACAACAACCTAAGATTTCAAGTTTATCGGAAACCCACCAATAAAAATGATCTCACACACTTCTATTCCAGTCAAGATACCAAGACCAAAAGAGGCATCATCATCGGGTTTTTCCTAAGAGCATACCGAATCTGTAGTCCTGAGTTTCTTGACGAGGAATGTACTTACATTCACCAAACATTCACTGAGTTACAATTTCCTTCTTTTTTCATCAAAGACTGCAAGAAAAGAGCTCTTGAGATCATCAATTCTCCACGCATCAACACCGCTCCCAACAAAGTTATAATTCTTCCCAACAGCCAGGTTGCACTAAACGTCTCAAAAGTACTTTCACAAGCTAACACCAGAGTCGCCATCGCTTCTACCACTTCAATAAAGGATCTAACCAGGACAAAACCCAAGCACCACGAACCAGTCAATGCAGGAGTTTACACTATACCCTGTGGAGGCTGTGACAAGATCTACGTAGGTGAAACAGCAAGAAACCTCGACACCCGCCTCAATGAACACATATACGCATGTAGGAACGACAACTTAAACAACGCCTGTGTACAACACCGAAATTCCACCAATCATCTTATGAAATTCAGAGACGCCCAATTAGTGATAAAAGAAAATAATTTCCGCACACGCAAGTGCCTTGAATCAGCACTGATCGCTGTTTCGAATACAATTAAACAAAACAACGGCAGCTTCACCATCTCCGAAGTCTTAGCAAGAATCCTCCTGAAAACAGTAAACCCTGCCATCACATAGTCTCTCCTGTTATACTACACAAAGCACAGAGAGTGAACACCGGAACAAGCTGCCTCATTCCAGTTTATATTTGTCCAACCTATTTTTATGTTACCCAAGTAATAGCTTTTATATCCTTTTACTCATGTACGAATTTTGTCACTACCACTACTACTACTACTACTACCACTAGTGAACATCGAAATGGTACCTCACTAGTATTCACCTCACTCTGAGCCTTTATATACCCTCTGTGTCCATGTATTGTTTGTAATGGCTTGATAAAGCTCCTGGAGAGCGAAACGTTGCCACAATAAATGTCACATTAGTTGCACTTGTGTCCTTTTACTTTACATATTGTCGGTAATTCTACCAACTTTATTACAACTCTTAGCAACCTGGTTCGCTGGTTGGGGGAGATAGCCTGTAAATGAGGGTGTGTACATGCGCCGAATAAAGGTTACGTACTCTTTGCATGCCACACTCAACATCACGCCCACACTCATCATCACACCCACACTCATCATCACACCCACACTCATCATCACACCCACACTCAACATCACGCCCACACCCATCAGTGCAATGTATCTCAAACGCTTCCCGGAATCTGCCTTGTCTCCTAAATTATTGTTCTTCCTCTACCCTCCCTTCCTTCATCATTCTCTCTCTCTCTCTCTCTCTCTCTCTCTCTCTCTCTCTCTCTCTCTCTCTCTCTCTCTCTCTCTCTCTCTCTCTCTCTCTCTCTCGCTCTCTCTCTCTCGCTCTCTCTCTCTCGCTCTCTCGCTCTCTCGCTCTCTCTTTCTGAGTCTAGTAGATGAAAAGAGTTTTTTCTCAGATATTTGAAATACTTATTAAGAAATTAAGAATGTTAATTAATTTTCCATAGAGACAGACATATTTAATACAAAGGTATAATGTAATAATAATAATAATAATAATAATAATAATAATTTGTTTTCCGTTACGATACATTTGATACAAAAGTATAACGGATTCCTAGCTCAGAATGGGATTTAACGACACTTTAAGGCATGAGTGGGATTAAGGCACTTTAAGATGGGATTTAGACATTTGTATACTCAGAAGGGAGGATTAAGAAACATTAAGATGGGATTTAGACGTTTGTATACTCAGAAGGGAGGATTAAGACACATTAAGATGGGATTTAGACGTTTGTATACTCAGAAGGGAGGATTAAGACACATTAAGATGGGATTTAGACATTTGTATACTCAGAAGGGAGGATTAAGACACATATATATGTTAAGAGTGCAAAGTTGAAAATATAGTACGTCTGTAGATTTTTTATACAAGTTGAAAGAGAGAGAGAGAGAAAGAGAGAGAGACAGAGAGACAGGGGTTATGAGAGAGAGAAGGGATTGTGAGAGAGAGGGGTTATGAGAGAGAGAGGGGTTATGAGAGAGAGCGAGGTTATGAGGTGGTGAAGGGATGGTACAGGGGGTGGGGGTGTTATAATTACCCTACATAATAAAGTAATATATTAACACTAGGTAGGATGGGTGTCGCCGCCACCGCCGCCGCAACCGCCGTCACCACCGCCGCCGCTGTTATGTGAGTGCAGTTGTACGAGGCTTGACCTTTCAACCTGCTTATATAGACCACCTCGTGCAAGAATTAGCTATATTTAGTCTGACATCATCATGCGTTAAGATTACTCTGTCCAGCAACCTTGACCCGATGTCAACTGATGTCAGCACTTTCAACCCAGGAGCTGGATGACCCCCTTGGGTTTAGCACCCCCCCCCCCACTTGAAAATAATAAAATAATAATAATATTATTATTTTTATTATTATTTTTAGCAATACCGTAAATAATAATAATAATTGGAGCTGCCATAGCGACAGTGTAAAATAAGTCTAAATACGTTGGTCTACCAACTTTATTACAAAATAAGTCTAAATACGTTGGTCGAAACACGTAATATTTAGCTCACAATTTCCAGAGAAAGTTTTAAATGAGGTTTCGCTTCATTTTGAACTATTATCAGCTCTTGCTGGGAGATAAATTATGTGTTGAGGTCAGGTAAGAAGGAGAGAGCGAAGGTGAACATCAACGTAAGCCAGACCAGATTCACGTTGAGTATAAGGACTGAGTCAGCGAGATGTTTGTGTGTTGTTCCAGTCATTGTATTGTGTCTTTGTGTTGTAATGTTTAAAGGGGTTGAGGGGTAAGCCAGTGGAAGGCCTCGATCAGATGACCCAAAGTTCCAGCGGCTAAGACCTGCGTCAGGAAACACTTGATCTGTTTCCTGACAGATCTTACGTAACGTTTGTGTTCTTCAAGATGTCTTATCTTACCTTAAAACTAAAAATGGAAGTGTTTAAGTACACTTGTATTGGAACTTCCTGTTGGCATTCCTATCTCTGTTTTATTCCTTTTATGTCAGTTTATTCTATTCTCTCTCCTTCGTGCATAAGAGAAATTGATAAGTAAGACACATGTACAACAGTCAGGTATCTTTATTCCGAAACGTTTCGCCTACACAGCAGGCTGCTTCAGTCGAGTACAGAGGAGTTAGCGGAAGAGTTGTCAAGACGATATCATCGGTCCATCAGCCTTGAAGACGTAAGCTTGAGGTAGCGACTGACCACCTCAAAACTACGTCTTCAAGGCTGATGGACTGGAGAGTTTACCTGGAGAGAGTTTCGGGGGTCAACGCCCCCGCGGCCCGGTCTGTGACCAGGGGACTGATTACATCGTCTTCACAACTTTACTGCTTCTGTTAAATTAGACACATGTGCAACTCTTGGGTATCTTTATTGAGGAAACGTTTCGCCACACAGTGGCTTCATCAGTCCAATACAAAGTAGAAATGGGTAAGGAGAGTAGAAGTTTGAGGTAATCAGTCCCTCAACCTGGAATCGATGTGTTCAGTCCACTTCCTACAAGAGTGATGGACTGAACACATCGATTCCAGGTTGAGGGACTGACTACCTCAAACTTCTACTCTCCTTACACATTTCTACTTTGTATTGGACTGATGAAGCCACTGTGTGGCGATACGTTTCTTCAATAAAGATTCCCATGTGTTGCATAAGTGTCTCAATTCTTCAACTTGTCGGTTTTCTAAACCATTCATCACATTCATCTTCTGCTTCTGCTGCCTCCTCTGTACTCGACTGAAGCAGCCTGCTGTGTAGGCGAAACGTTTCGGAATAAAGATATCTGACTGTTGTACATGTGTCTTGCTATCAACTTGTCGATATTGTATACCATTATCATACTCATAAAATAAATTACCAACAAACCCCTGGTGTATTCAAGGGCAACTTTTGATAAGTTCCTCAGATCTGTTACTGACTGGCCGGGCTGTGGTTCATACGTTAGATTACATGCAGCCACCAGTAACAGTATTGTAGATGAATGGTTCAGAGAACCGACATGTTGATAAATTAGACACATGTGCAACTCTTGGGTATCTTTATTGAGGAAACGTTTCGCCACACAGTGGCTTCATCTGTCCATACAAAGGAGAAACTTGAAGAACACAATGTGACACCACCTACGACTGCTGCACCTCTCCTGCCATACGGTTTATAAGCTCCTTCTCAGCACGTATGCCGTATTCTATTCAAGATTGATGGACTGACCACATCGACTCAAGGTTGAGGGACTGATTACCTCATTCTCCTCCTGTTCTTCAAGTTTCTCCTTTGTATGGACTGATGAAGCCACTGTGTGGCGAAACGTTTCCTCAATAAAGATACCCAAGAGTTGCACATGTGTCTAATTTAACACCAGTAACAGCCTGGTTGATCAGGCCATGTTCTATTAGGAGGCCTAGTCTGGGACCGGGTCGCGGGGCCGTTGTCCCCGGAAACCATCCTTCAGGTATCCAGGTACCTGGATACCATTCTATCCAGGTACCTAGATACCATTCTATCCAGGTACCTGGATACCATTCTATCCAGGTACCTGGATACCATTCTATCCAGGTACCTAGATACCATTCTATCCAGGTACCTGGATACCATTCTATCCAGGTACCTAGATACCATTCTATCCAGGTACCTAGATACCATTCTATCCAGGTACCTAGATACCATTCTATCCAGGTACCTAGATACCATTCTATCCAGGTACCTAGATACCATTCTATCCAGGTACCTAGATACCATTCTATCCAGGTACCTAGATACCATTCTATCCAGGTACCTAGATACCATTCTATCCAGGTACCTAGATACCATTCTATCCAGGTACCTAGATACCATTCTATCCAGGTACCTCCATATATATTTTACGCTATTGTATCACATTCCGTGTATGTATGTGCGTGTACACGTGTGTACGCTCGCCTGTGCGCCAGTTAATTGGTGCATGCATGTGTGCGTGTGCGCGCTCACGCGCATGTACGTGCATGACCTTTCTTTACCAACCTTGTATGGCTGTCCTGGAGTTAAAAATACCCTGCATTTATTGAAGATGGTGTGGGTGGGTGGGTGGAGTGTTGTGGGTGGGTGGGTGGAGTGCTGTGGGTGGTGAGGGGAGAGGGGGGGGGTTGCAGAAACACTTCAGAGGTCAGGTTACCCCTCCTACCCTCACTAACCTTCCCCCACACGTCTTCAGTGTCAGTGATACCTTTGTAAAAATCGATTTCTTCTGTAATCGACACCATGCGTAACCCTTCTAGGGTAGGGTAGGTGCCTGAGCCCGAACCTTTAGCTCATAAGACTGTCATTCCCATTTGCCCCCTTGGGGCGGGGATGGCAGACCAGAGAGGCCTAGCTTGTGGCTAGGCCTGGGGACAGTTGGTCCCAAAGATGAGAAGGTACTTGTGCCTCCTCCCATGGGAGACTTAGGTCTCAGACACTCCCTAAAGAGGGAGCCAAGGCCGGGCCACCACTTGGAAAAGGCCCGGGCCGGGAGAATACCCGCTAATCTTTAACTAACTAACTAATTTCTTCTGTATGTGGGATAGGTTGTCCTGAGAGACTACAGTTTTCTGCGTGAATGTTATGCAATATCGTCGAGATGGGGAATTAAACACCTGTACAACTTTATTTGTAGACGTTTCGCCCTACAGTGGCTTTATCAGTGCAAATTCAAAGACATAATGATAATTATCTGTAAGTTGGTAGGATTACCGTCAATATGTAACGGGTTGATAAAGCTCCTGGGGAGCGACCAGCAGTAACAGCCTGGTTGATCAGGTCCTGATTCACCGGGAGGCCTGGTCGTGGACGGGGCCGCGGGGGCGTTGATCCCCGGAATGCCCTCCAGGTACCGTCCACAGGATAGATATGGGGTGCTCAGGAAACTAGCCACTTCGGTGGCAAAATCTATCTTGAAGATACTCAGATGTTGCACACGTGTCTTAATTCTTCAGTTCCATTTCTGCTGGAACGAAACCTTTGAAGTTCCCGTAGTTGACGAACCCTCGCTGGAATGCGCGACAGCCTCATTGCCCAAGTCAGGCTGACAGGTTTCAGCACTCAGCCCCGTCCTGCGTGATGGTATATGTCAGGAAAACACAGTTAGCTTTTGTTCACGTTGTGTAACTTATCACCCATCCGTTGACAGCCAGACGGATGGAACCTGGAAGATCGAACCGAGGGATTTAGGCAGCCGACTTCGGCTGGGTATGGGTCTTTCTCCACCGATTCAGTCGGAATCAACGACCCACAAGTGCTTGGGCGTGCCAGAACCCACACTGTTGATGTATGTAATTTTGTTTAAAATAAGAAATAGACTCAAACTTACCTCTCACTACACCCATTCACCCGGTTACTGGAATTTCCGAATCAGTGCTAAATTATTATTGTTATTACCAGTAGTAGTTGTAGTTGTATTGGGTTTAAAGTCTCGTCTACTCGAAAGGTCATTTAGGCTGAATGTTTGTCATATAATCACCACCTAGTCAAGAATAATTTAAAACCTATAATATAGATTAAAAACTCAGCTTATATATACTATATCTCGGCGCATATACTCTTTATTATTACGATTGTTAATTTATTTACAAAAATACTCTATAACTCGTTGGTGTCTTCAAATTCCTAATTCAAATTCTTAATGTTCACTAACACCTGTAGTTGATATATAATCAAAGTTAATAATATATGGTATTGTGGGAGTTAATTACAAATTGGATAGAGGGACGCCTCCTTCACTACCACCGGGACCTGGGTTCGATTCCCGGACTCAGAGGAACTTATAACCAACCTTTTTTTATAATTAAAACACCTGCTGCCTCTGTTCGTAGTAGTTGATAGGTATCCGGATGTTAATATACTTGTGGATGGCGTATTCCAGGGTGATAGTTTACCGCAGATAAGGATTAGCCTTTAAATTAGCTGAGGTATTGTAACGAATTGTGAAAAAAAAAACACAGGGGAAGAACAATGGTATAAAGTACACGGTACTTTATCCACACAGCCAGATTGATCAACGAGGCTGTGATGGATATGTGGGGCAGTGGGCCTCTAGCAGCAACAGCCTGGTTGACCAGGCAAGCACCAGATAAGCGTGGTCCATGGCCGGGCTCAGAGAGTAGAGAAACTTTCGAAACTCTTCAAAGGTATGTGGAGTCTGGCTGTGTAGTCTGATGCCGAGTTTGCAGGTTCGAATCCTGCTGTGAACTGACAGATAATGTTCGTAAATAATTTCCCCCGTTTGCGAATTGTTCATAATAACATACCTAAGCTAACCTAACCTAACTTAAACTAACCTAAAGTAAGCTAATCTGCCTAAATTTTGGTGTGACTTTATTCCTGTGTCGTTAATACCTCTTTCATTTATAACTCGTTTTTGCCTGTCAATTGAACTGTGTAAAAATAAAATGTATGAGATAACGGGTATAGCGGATAATTGCCGGGGTGGCGTGCCTGAGGGTGGATAGCTGGGGCCTGTGTGATAGTGATGGCGCAAGGCCGTTATTTTGCTGCCTAACATGGTCATCTGGTTGCTGGTGGCTCTTAACCTTTCCCTTAATGCTGGTGGAGGGTTCGTGATTCAAGGAATTTGAGCCATCCTCCTCTTTCCGTGGATCACACCTGATTGACGTCTATTTTTCAGGCACCGTATAACCTCAGGTGCAAGCCGTAAGTACAACAGTCTAGCTGATCAGGAATTGCATGGAGGATCTTTTCAATTGATGCTCCTTCTCGAAGACAGTCAGTGGCTTATTAGCCGCTAAAAGTCAATGATTATTTTGATCACATTTGTTTTTACAAAGGGGAATGACTGTGTTATGGCAGCTGGGCGGGTGACTGTTGCTTGCTGGTCTGCAGCTCAGTTGTTGGTGTCCAGAAAGATCCTCTGTGTATCTGAAAGGCTTCATCCATTTACTTCATGTTAACATAGTGTGCTAGCCTAGGCTGAATCATGTTAACATGGTGTGCTAGCCCAGGCTGAATCATGTTAACATGGTGTGCTAGCCTAGGCTGACTAATGTTAACATGGTGTGCTAGCCTAGGCTGAATCATGTTGACATAGTGTGCTAGCCTAGGCTGAATCATGTTGACATAGTGTGCTAGCCTAGGCTGAATCATGTTAACATGGTGTGCTAGCCTAGGCCGAATCATGTTGACAGTGTGCTAGCCTAGGCTGAATCATGTTGACATAGTGTGCTAGCCTAGGCTGAATCTTCTTAACATAGTGTGCTAGCCTAGGCTGAATCCTCTTAACATAGTGCTAGCCTAGGCTGAATCCTCTTAACATAGTGTGCTAGCCTAGGCTGAATCCTCTTAACATAGTGTGCTAGCCTAGGCTGAATCCTCTTAACATAGTGTGCTAGCCTAGGCTGAATCATTGCGTTGACTGAGGAAGAATCTAACATAGTATGTGTGTGGTGCTGTGTAGCCACAACTTGTGTGTGGTGCTGTGTAGCCACAACTTGTGTGTGGTGCTGTGTAGCCACAACTTGTGTGGTGCTGTGTAGCCACAACTTGTGTGTGGTGCTGTGTAGCCACAACCTGTGTGTGGTGCTGTGTAGCCACAACTTGTGTGTGGTGCTGTGTAGCCACAACTTGTGTGTGGTGCTGTGTAGCCACAACTTGTGTGTGGTGCTGTGTAGCCACAACTTGTGTGTGGTGCTGTGTAGCCACAACCTGTGTGTGGTGCTGTGTAGCCACAACTTGTGTGTGGTGCTGTGTAGCCACAACTTGTGTGTGATGCTGTGTAGCCACAACTTGTGTGTGGTGCTGTGTAGCCACAACTTGTGTGTGGTGCTGTGTAGCCACAACTTGTGTGTGGTGCTGTGTAGCCACAACCTGTGTGTGGTGCTGTGTAGCCACAACTTGTGTGTGATGCTGTGTAGCCACAACCTGTGTGTGGTGCTGTGTAGCCACAACCTGTGTGTGGTGCTGTGTAGCCAAAACTTGTGTGTGATGCTGTGTAGCCACAACCTGTGTGTGGTGCTGTGTAGCCACAACCTGTGTGTGGTGCTGTGTAGCCACAACCTGTGTGTGGTGCTGTGTAGCCACAACCTGTGTGTGGTGCTGTGTAGCCACAACTTGTGTGTGGTGCTGTGTAGCCACAACTTGTGTGTGGTTCTGTGTAGCCACAGCCTGTGTGTGGTGCTGTGTAGCCACAACCTGTATGGTGCTGTGTAGCCACAACCTGTGTGGTGCTGTGTAGCCACAACCTGTGTGGTTCTGTGTAGCCACAACCTGTGTGTGGTGCTGTGTAGCCACAACCTGTGTGTGGTGCTGTGTAGCCACAACCTGTGTGGTGCTGTGTAGCCACAACCTGTGTGGTGCTGTGTAGCCACAACCTGTGTGGTGCTGTGTAGCCACAACCTGTGTGGTGCTGTGTAGCCACAACCTGTGTGGTGCTGTGTAGCCACAACCTGTGTGGTGCTGTGTAGCCACAACCTGTGTGGTGCTGTGTAACCACAACCTGTGTGGTGCTGTGTAGCCACAACCTGTGTGGTGCTGTGTAGCCACAACCTGTGTGGTGCTGTGTAGCCACAACCTGTGTGGTGCTGTGTAACCACAACCTGTGTGGTGCTGTGTAGCCACAACCTGTGTGTGGTGCTGTGTAGCCACAACCTGTGTGGTGCTGTGTAGCCACAACCTGTGTGTGGTGCTGTGTAGCCACAACTTGTGTGTGGTGCTGTGTAGCCACAACCTGTGTGGTGCTGTGTAGCCACAACCTGTGTGGTGCTGTGTAGCCACAACTTGTGTGTGATGCTGTGTAGCCACATGTTTGTGGTGCTGTGTAGCCACAACTTGTGTGTGGTGCTGTGTAGCCACAACCTGTGTGGTGCTGTGTAGCCACAACCTGTGTGTGGTGCTGTGTAGCCACAACCTGTGTTGTGCTGTGTAGCCACAACCTGTGTGTGGTGCTGTGTAGCCACAACCTGTGTGTGGTGCTGTGTAGCCACAACCTGTTTGGTGCTGTGTAGCCACAACCTGTGTGTGGTGCTGTGTAGCCACAACCTGTGTGTGGTGCTGTGTAGCCACAACTTGTGTGTGATGCTGTGTAGCCACAACTTGTGTGTGGTGCTGTGTAGCCACAACTTGTGTGTGGTGCTGTGTAGCCACAACTTGTGTGTGGTGCTGTGTAGCCACAACTTGTGTGTGGTGCTGTGTAGCCACAACTTGTGTGTGGTGCTGTGTAGCCACAGCCTGTGTGTGGTGCTGTGTAGCCACAACCTGTGTGTGGTGCTGTGTAGCCACAACTTGTGTGTGATGCTGTGTAGCCACAACTTGTGTGTGGTGCTGTGTAGCCACAACTTGTGTGTGGTGCTGTGTAGCCACAACTTGTGTGTGGTGCTGTGTAGCCACAACTTGTGTGTGGTGCTGTGTAGCCACAACTTGTGTGTGGTGCTGTGTAGCCACAACTTGTGTGTGGTGCTGTGTAGCCACAACTTGTGTGTGATGCTGTGTAGCCACAACTTGTGTGTGGTGCTGTGTAGCCACAACTTGTGTGTGGTGCTGTGTAGCCACAACCTGTGTGTGGTGCTGTGTAGCCACAACCTGTGTGTGGTGCTGTGTAGGCACAACCTGTGTGTAGTGCTGTGTAGCCACAACCTGTGTGTGGTGCTGTGTAGCCACAACTTGTGTGTGGTGCTGTGTAGCCACAACCTGTGTGTGGTGCTGTGTAGGCACAACCTGTGTGTGGTGCTGTGTAGCCACAACCTGTGTGTGGTGCTGTGTAGGCACAACCTGTGTGTAGTGCTGTGTAGCCACAACCTGTGTGTGGTGCTGTGTAGGCACAACCTGTGTGTAGTGCTGTGTAGCCACAACCTGTGTGTGGTGCTGTGTAGCCACAACCTGTGTGTGGTGCTGTGTAGGCACAACCTGTGTGTAGTGCTGTGTAGCCACAACCTGTGTGTGGTGCTGTGTAGCCACAACCTGTGTGTGGTGCTGTGTAGGCACAACCTGTGTGTAGTGCTGTGTAGCCACAACCTGTGTGTGGTGCTGTGTAGCCACAACCTGTGTGTGGTGCTGTGTAGCCACAGCTTGTGTGTGGTGCTGTGTAGCCACAACCTGTGTGTGGTGCTGTGTAGCCACAACTTGTGCAATTTGCTTATATAGTAACGATCGTTGCACCTAACAAGCTCAGAGTATATTTACGTTGGGTCATAATGCACAAAAATTTCTCTAAATATACCTTTGATGAGTTTCGAGAGTCTCTACTGGAGCCCGGCCATGAGTCAGGCTAGTCTAGTGCTAACCTAGTCACCAGGTTGTTACTGGCTGGCTGCCCCACGTATCCATCACAGCCTGGTTGATCTGGCACCAGCTTCCTCATGAAGACTTCTGCATGAAATATATTTTATTCGTTTATGATACTAAATTTAGGTTGGCCTCAGATAGGATGGATATAATTAAGGTTATATTACTTAAAAATTGCAAGATTAGGCTACTAATTTCGATTATGGTACATAATTACGAAGTGCCATTCCAGGGTAATATACCATAAACAGATTTGATTTTGTCTCTCACGTATACATAATGTAGGAATATTCAAAACACTGTAATAGGTCTCTTATATAATGACCCACAGCCGGAGTTTTTGGCTGTCTGACCGAGGCCTTCCGCTGGTTTACTAGTCCACTCTAAAAAATTATGCTTGCGAATTTTTGTTTTTACTGTAGTAGTCTGCCACAGGTATGCCAGTCTCTGCTCAATTTTTTCGTTTATCTTGTCGTTACTTCTAGTAAGATATATCACTTCAGCTACAGTGCCTTGAGGCGGGTGCCGCGCCACTTAGTCTGGTTGTGCCATAAACATTGTTCTTTGTATAGTTTCTGAGCAATGTTGCTCTCTCTTGATGCATTGTACAATAAGAGTGACAGTGTATATGGGACTCGCCGGGGATCGAACCCGCGATATTTTAACCGGCCACCTTCGAAGCACGCCAAAATTCACGACAATCCACACACACACATATAGATATATATTTAGAGTTTGATGTCTATATTTGCGATTAAAAGAAATTGACTGTAGACATAGAGGTGACATGCAGCCCTAGTGAGTGAGCTTCATGTGATCTTTAGGATTTAAACGTAAACCAAAAAGCTTGTAATATCACCCTTAGTGAAAATACTTAAGTGTCCGGAATCCAAGACTGTTCAAGTTCCTCCCATCATACATAAGAGGAACTGCCAATAGACTCCTGGCAGTCTTCAAGAGGGAGCTGGACAGGCACCTCAAGTCGGTACCCGATCAGCCGGACTGTGGTTCCTACCTTGGTTCACGTGCGGCCACCAGTAACAGCCTGATAAGTTAGACACATGTGCAACTCTTGGGTATCTTTATTGAGGAAACGTTTCGCCACACAGTGACTTCATCAGTCCATACAAAGGAGAATCTTGAAGAACAGGAGGAGAATGAGGTAATCAGTCCCTCAGCCTTGAGTCGATGTGATCAGTCCATCAATCTTGAATCAAGATTGATGGACTGATCACAGCCTGGTTGATCAGGCCCTGATCCACCACGAGCTCTAGTTATGGACAGGGCCGCGGGGGGGGGGGCGTTGACCCCCGAACAACCTCCATATAAACACTTCAGTGCTTTACAGAGGGTTGTCATACAGCTTAAGCTGTATTGCTTTCTATAATTGAGCCAATCACAAGCGACGGATTCTCCCACCAATCAGCACTGACCACACGCAGACTCTTCCACTTACGTCAAAGGCACGTTAGGAAATACTCCTACAGCCTCATGATGTTAGGAATGTTGAATGAACATTGTGGTGGAAGTAGACTTCAGCACGATTTTATTACTAGGTTCCCCCCTGTACCTGGAGTCTATCTGGAGGTTATTCCGGGGATCAACGCCCCCGCGGCACGGTCCACGACCAGGCCTCCCGGTAGATCAGGGTCTGATCAACCAGGCTGTTACTGCTGGCCACACGTAGTCCAACGTACGAAGCACAACCTGGCTGATCTGACACCAACTTTAAGTATCTGTCCAGCTCCCTCCTGAAGGCAGCCAGGGGTCTGTTGGTAATTCCCCTTATGGCTGGTGGGAGGCTGTTGAACAGTCTTGGGCCCCGGACACTTATTGTGTTTTCTCTTAGTGTACCAGTGACGCCCCTACTTTTCACTGGGGGTATGTTGCATCGCCTGCCAAGTCTTTACTTTCGTATGGAGTGATTGCTGTGTGCATATTAGGGACCAGTCCCTTCAGAATCTTCCAGGTGTAGATTATGATACATCTCTCTCGCCTGCGCTCCAGTGAGTACAAGTCAAGTGCTTCCAGGCACTCCCAGTAGTTTGATGGAACTTATACGTGCAGTAAAGGTTCTCTGTACATTCTCTAGATCTGCAGTTTCACCTGCCTTGAATGGAGATGTTAATGTACAGCAGTATTTCAGCCTAGTGAGAACAAGTGATTTAAAAAGGATCATCATTGGCTTGGCATCTCTTGTTTTGAATGTTCTCATTATCCATCCTATCAGTTTCCTGGCAGATGTGATAGTGGCATTGTTGTGATCCTTGAAGGTGAGATCCTCATACATTACCACTCCCAGGTCCTTCACATTACTTTTCCGCTCTATTGTGTGATTGGAGTTTGTAGTATACTCAGTCCTAGTTATTATTTCCTCCAGTTTTCCATAACGGAGTAGTTGGAATTTGTCTTCATTGAACATCATATTCCTTGATGCTGGTGAGGGGCTCTAGATCTAGGGAATTGGATCTGTGCTCCAGTTCCCCGAATTCAGCCTGAATGCCTTCCAAACCCCTTCCCCCCCCCCCACACACAGAAGCTGTATAATCCCTACGGGCTTAGGGCTCCTCACGATAATAATCATTACTAGGCTAGTAGTGTCCAAGCGGCAAGGAACCAATAACCACATAATGCGAGTGCATCTAATTTTGCTAATATAAAAGGTAATAAGAGTCGGTAGTACCTCTTCCATCGTAATAAAAGTTACAAGTGAGAGTGATATTGCCGCCAGAAGTTTTGGCGGGTGTTTGTAGTGAGCCATAATGGCGGGAGACACTCTTCGCACCCGTCATCACCATCCTGACGTGTGTGCCTCACTCCTCGAGGTCATTTACCAGTCAGGCTGCGAAACAACCACGGGCGGGGGAGGGGGGGTTGAATGATAGCTCTAGGCCTTTCGTGTTTCAATCAATACATCATCAGGAGCGTGCAATGTTGCTTGGAATTCCTCCTGTTTCTGCAACATTGCAAGCTCCTGATGATGTGTTGATTGCAACACGAAAGGCCTAGAGCTATCATTCTTCTCTCCCATTCCCCCGTGGTTGTTTCGCATTTTAGGAACATAAAGAAGGAGCACTGCAGCAAGCCTACTGGCCCATGCTAGGCAGGTCCAAGTCACCAGCTGGTCCAAGCTTGTTCACGATTATTGCAGGTTGCAGTCAGATTGTGGCGCACCCGCCCTCCCATTCAACCCTTCAATAATCTGTTCTTTGTTACAGAGTTCCTCTACCTGTACTCACCTAGTTGAGGTTGCAGGGGTCGAGTCCTAGCTCCTGGTCCGTGTGTGTGTGTGTGTGTACGTGCCTAATTGTACTCACCTAATTATGGTTGCAGGGGTCGAGACTCAGCTCCTCTCCCCGCCTCTTCACTGATCGCTACTAGGTCCTCTCTCTGCTTCCTGAGCTTTGTCATACCTCGTCTTAAAACTAGGTATGGTTCCTGCCTCCACTACCTCACTTGCTAGGCTATTCCACTTCCTGAC